>NC_068400.1:5361188-5416948 GCF_023724105.1 Carassius gibelio
TGACAGAGGGACAGAGTGACATCAGATGTATGGTAGTTTTTTAATTTTCTATCATCCATGTAGTGTTGTATAGTCATGAAACTATGCATATTTCCTCAGCATGACTTGTCTTCTATGTGTACATTTTGTTGAAGTGTTTAGAAGCTGCACTTAAAAAAATAAAAGACATTTACTGGTTCCTTTTTTACTGTTATTTCAAAAAATCACCATGACAAAACCATTCAAGCTATCCAAAATTCATTCGCACCTGTTCTGTAAGATAAATTCTTTAAACAGTGGTAAAAGAGGATGTGGTGCTGATCTTTCAAGAGTCACTCCAAACTTATCTGTCCATAAAGCCTATAAAGAATTATTCTTAATACACAGTATTTCACAATACTTCAGCATATTATTCTGATTAAGTGAGGGTCATTTTATCAGTAAAATACATATTTTTCTTTGAAAGATTTCTATAAATGATTTAAATCACATTAGTTTCTAGAATAATTATTTAAAAGTAATCCTATAGCTCCATCTGGTGGCCATTATTGGTACTAAGAATTGCAAGCTTGATTTATATGTTATGATAGTTTTAATTTTATGGTGGCTCCTGGACATGATAAAGCTATGAAACTTACTGTGCTTCCTTCAAATGATGACTTCTACGTATATAAAAAATTATGAAGAGTTGGAATGAAGAATGTTAAAGATATAGTAAAATAACTATTGTATTTTTTTATGTTACTTTAATAAATCGGTATGGCCACACCATTTAAGGTATCTTAAACCCATTCGCAATTTAACATCTTCAGTATATTGGCATCATGTTGAAAAAGTTTGGTGTGAACTACTTGTGTCTTCTTGGAGGAGTATGATTCATTTACAGGCTGATTTGATCATAAATCCACAATAAAATTTCTGAGTTCTGTATCAATCTGTGTTGTTGTTTGTTTATTTTCATTTTTTTATTTTTCATAGGAAGATAACTGACCCTTTACTCTCCTTTTTAATAAATGTGCTTATAAACCAAGATCAAGCTATTTATAGCTGTATTTATAAGCTGCTTATTAATGACTATTTAAGTTGGGACAAGACTTTATAAAGCATGAACTGACTATTTACTAATGAGTGCAGTTATTATAAAGTGTTACCAATGCATTTACTAATGTTAACAAATTAGACATTAATTTACAGTGTTATAAAATCCTTTAATGACTCATAAGCATTTGTGAAAGTTCTGCTTGCATTACAGCTTAGTCTTCATCTGTGAGCTGAACAGTTTTACTGTTACATCCATGAGATTATGTAAATTAAGATAAATGTCATGTCACAGGATGGAATAGGTCAGTATCAAATGAGTTTGAAATTATTATTTGCAGCACAAATAAGTATTTTTAGAATTTTGTTTTTAATTCCTGAAACTGTCAGAAAAGGACAAGGCCTAAGAGATTTCTTAAGCTGTAATGAAAACAGCAATGTTAGCAACAGCAACAAAAAATAACAATTTAAAATACATTTTTTTTTCTGGTGATGATTAAGAGATGATTAAGTCTCTCTCTCTCTTTCTCTCTCTCTCTCTTTCTGTCTCTCATTGTGTCTGCCACTCAGCTCATGCCCATCCCCCACTCACAGACACACACACACACACACACACACACACACAGACACACACACACACACATTCAGCACACATACATTCCTCAAACAGAGGGACAGAGTGAGATGAGATGTCTGACAGTTTTTTAATTTTCTTTTAATCATACAGTGTTGTAAAGTCATGAAACTATGCATATGTCCTCAGAATGATTTGATCTCCGTATGAATGTTTTTTTTAAGTGTTTGGAAGCTGCAATTTAAAAATACAAGACAATTAATGATTCCCTTTTTACTGTCATTTCAAAAAATCACCACGGCAAAACCGTTCAAGCTAACCAAAATCTGTTCGCAATTTAAGTTCCTCAATGTTTTTTCAACATGTAGACAAAGTTTGGTGAGTATAGTGAACATTCCCTGTGAGGAGTATGCATTAAATCAGAGCTCAATTTAAATATTCAAATCAAAATAGCCAACTTCCTGTTGGTCGTAGCTGATGACTGTGAATTAGAAAGTTGTCCGTCTTGAAAAGAACAATTTATGTACCAAGTTTGGTGTCTGTAGCTAAAACTAACCCCCCCACTTTTGACAAAAGGTGGCGCTATAGAGTGCCTCCTTCACGCCCTTTTAAAAGCTTTTTCCATTGTCTAGCTATCACTAATACTGATATGTGTTTTGAGTTTCATGTAAATCTGAGCTTGTTTTCTGCCTCAAACTCACCATAACAGAACATTCAAGTTTGACACGTTGCCATGGCAACACTATATCAGATATCAATATCCCCACAACATATTTACATCGGCCGTGTTTTGTCATTATTCTGATGAAGTTTTAAGTAAATAGAGTAAAAATAAGATGCTGAATTCAAAGCATTTGGAAAATGACACACTTCCTGCCGCCAGTTGGTGGCGCTATAATGTTGACTCTTAATAGTCACATATATATATGCCCTGAATAGCTGACTTCCTGTTGGGCGGAGCCTATGATATAGAGTGCGAAAGTTGTTCAGCTCAATGAGATCTATAAGTTTACTGAGTTTCATATAAATACATGAAAGTGTGTGTGAGCTATGGTTCAAGATTTCTGACTGTGTTCCAGGGGGCGCTGTAGAGCCCCTGTGCCACGCCTGGGTCCCAGTCTCTGCGACGTCCTGATGGCCGCAGATTCCAATGTGTGTGCCAATTTTCAAGAGTTTTTGAGCATGTTAAGGCCCCCAAAACACCCCGGAAGGTTTAATAAAAAATAAAAATAATAATAATAACAAGAATAATCCTTAGAAGAACAATAGGGCTCTTCGCCCCTTTGGGCTAGAGCCCTAATTAAAGCTGCAAGCAGCGATGAATGGGCCCTCGCACCCGGGCTCACCGCCATCGTGTGGCTTTAGTAAAAAGGTGAACGTTGAGAAATATGCATTTAATGTCCTAAATATAAGTGGAATATATCAAAGTATATCCCATATATGTGCCAATCTTGCCGTTGCCAGCAGGTGGCGCTATCATTATAATGGAATACTGGCCTTCAGAGGTGTTCAGGCCAGGACTCTTATCAAACATGTGAAGTTTGGGGAAGACTGAACATATTATGCCTGAGTTATAACATCTTTTATTCCAATGGCGAGACATCGAACTTCGTGACGGCGCCATGGACACGCCTTTTAACGAAAACTCAAGATCTTCACAACTTAACATCGCACAGGCCTTTAGATTAGACTGACCACAAAAAATACATTGATGTCATAAAATTTCTAGGAGTAGTTCATCGCAGTGTAAAATATGTCACTTCCTGTTGCCAACAGGTGGCGCTTTGACTATAACTGAATATGGGCATGTAGATCTGTTGAGGGCAGAAGTCTTATCTAACATGTGAAGTTTGGGGAGGATTGGACATTTTATGCCTGAGTTACAACAATATCCTCTTTCATGGCGAAACATCAAAATTTGTCAGGCCGCCATGGACACGCCCTTTAACGAAACCTCAAGATCTTCGCAATTTAAGATCGCAAAAGGCTTTAGATTACACTGACCAAGTTTGGTGTTGATCTGAATAAATCTCTAGGAGGAGTTCGTTAAAGTACAACCCCTGAAAATGGCCAAAACAACACTAATTTTGCAGAGAAAATTCTAAATAACTGACTTCCTGTTGGGATTCGGATTTCGTACCAAGAGACTTTTTCGTAGATATTGGTGTGTTACATGTGTGTACCGATTTTTGTACATGTACGTGAAACATAGCTTGAGGCACACTCCGTTTAAAGTGTATACGCACTCCGTTGAAAGTGTATAGGTGGCGCTATCGAGCCATTTTGCCACCCCCGGTGCAATATTGGCCTTCAGATCTGTTTAGGCCAGGACCCTTATCACACAAGTGAAGTTTGGGCAGTGTAAAATATGTAACTTCCTTACTCGGCTCCGAAGCAAAAAGCTAATGAGTGGATGCACCTGTCGCCCTATTTATACCCGTTGGCACGGGGAGTGGCTCAGGTGTGTTAATCCACTTGCCAATTTCATTGGCGTTTTCTCTTAAAATCAGAGATGATTGGCCTCCCAAGTGAGACCCCATTTGTCGGTCGACATAACTTGTAGTGACCGACAGATAGGGAACCATATCTCTTCACCGTTCCTTAAAAAAGATTGGAGCCATTTAATTTTCAATATTCCATTCATAATTTCAAAGTCGATTGCTTTTATACCACCTTCCTCATAATTTTTCAACAGATCCCCTTTTCTAATAAAGTGATGTTTATTTTTCCAAATAAAATTAAAATTGATTCTATTAATTTCTTTAATTAATTTTGGAGAAATAGCAAGAGAGTAGGATGGATATATCAGTCTGGAAATAGATTCAATCTTGGTCAACATCGTTCTTCCAAATAATGTTAAATCTCTTTGTAGCCAACTGTTTATCAATATTATCTTGGATATTCTTTTTTTCACTTGTATCTGATGATTTGGTAATCCAAATACCTAGATATCTAATGTCATTTTTGACTGGTATATTATATAGTGAGAATTCAGCGAAGTTATGAATGCTCACCAGTTCACATTTACTCAGATTCAGATATAGGCCCGATGCTTGTGAAAACAGCTCTATTACCTTTACAGCCACTGGTATTTGTTCCTTATTTTGTAAAAACAGAGTTGTATCGTCAGCTAGCTGACTTATGAGTAACTTATGGTTGTTTATCTCTAAACCTTTAATATTCAAATTTTTAACCGCAATTGCTAGTAGTTCAGTCACTGCAATGAATAAAAGAGGAGAAATACGACAGCCCTGTCTTATTCCTCGTTCAACCTTAAATCTGGGACATGTACCTTCTGAGAGGGAAACACAGCTATTAATATCTGTATGTAACATAGTGATCATATCAAGAAACTTATTTCCAAAGCCAAAGTGTCTCAGGGTGTTAACAATAAATAAATGTTCCACTGAATCGAATGCTTTATGGAAATCCAAAAAAAAGATAAAACCATCTTCCTTAATTAAATAATTATAATCAATAAGATCTAGGACCAGGCGGATGTTATTATGGATGGATCTTCGTTTAAGAAAACCAGATTGTGTTGGGCTATATTAATTTAGATATACCTGTCTTTAATCTTTCTGCCAAAACTGTTGTTAGAATCTTGTAGTCTGTATTCAACAGTGTAATAGGTCTTAAATTACTTAATATTTTCTTATCTTTTCCAGGTTTTGGAATCAGTTGTCATTGAATCATTGTTTCCATCAGTTCTTTTTGATTAATACATTCATTTATAGCCTGAATCAATAGGTGTTTTAAATCTTCACAAAAGTGTTTATAGAAGTTAGTTGTAATACCGTCTGCTCCTGGCGAACGATCAGATGCCATTTTTTTATAGCATAGTTAAACTCTACAATTCTTAGTTCCTCATCACAAACTTCTTTAAAATTTTCATCAATAACAGGAATCAAGTTGTTAATTTTATCAAAAAAAGATGAGGCATCTTGTTCTGAGTATAGGAAGATTTATAAAGATTCCTATAAAAACTGAAAAGTTCTTTTTCAATGCGTTTGGGTTCTGTACATTCCTCTCCATCAACTGTTAGACTACAAATCGAATTATATTCTTGTCTGCGTTTTTCTAATTTGCAGAAGTATGCAGTATTCTTTTCTTCTTCTTCAATCCACCGGGCCCTGGATCTAATATATGCACCTTTAGCTTTATCTATATACATTCTATCCAATTTGGATTGCAAATTACTTATTTATTTCTTTGTCCTCTTCACTCCAATCTGATTTACTATAAAGTGTCATGAGTTCTTTAACCACTATTGCTTCTTGTGCTTTCTTTTCTTTATTCACTTTTTTACCAAACGTTATTGAATGCTTTCTAATAATACATTTCAGAAATTCCCATTTTAGTATAGATGTGTCTAGTGTATTGTCATTTTTTATATCAAAAATATTTTTTTTAATGGAATGACAAAACTCTGAGTTTTTTAGTAACTGAGAGTTAAATTTCCAGTAATCTTTTGGTTTGTTATTTTTATTAAGTTTGCAATTTTCAGGTTAATAATACAATGATCACTAAAGGACAGTTAGCAATTTCTGTTTCTGTGACATGATCTGATATTGAGTTTGATATCAGCCAATAATCAATTCGTGATTTGTTTTGACCATTAGGTTAATGCCAGGTAAACTGTTTCACCCCACTATGTACATTTCTCCAGATGTTTATCAATTGGTTATTATTAGCAAGAGCTTCCAAAATTGTGTTTCTATGTTCTCTCAATAACTTGGAAGGCTATCTATCCATCCACTCATCAGGAGCTAAATTGAAATCCCCTCCAACAATAATATGATCTGTGGGGAATTTTGCTTCTAGTTCTATGATTACTTCTGATATCTGATGTAACAAATTGTTATTTTTGTTATCGTTGTTATAACCATATATGTTAATCAGAATAACAAGATTAGCATCAATTTCCAAAACACAGGCTACCCAGTGTCCCTCCTTGTCTGCTTTTTCACCCAGAATCTTACCAGGGCATCTGTTGAAACATATGGCAACTCCAGCTGATCGATTTGTCCCATGACTGAAGAGAATTTTATCTCCCCATTGTTGTGACCAAAACTTAACATCAGAAATATCAGAGTGAGTCTCTTGAAGAAAGGTGCAATGTGCTTGTTGCCCTTTGCAAAACAAAAAGACAGCTTTTCGCTTAACTGAGTCTTTAAGTCCCATTGTATTAAAGGGAATAAAAGAAAAGTCAGTATTTAACTGAAATACAGAACACATGAACAAATGAACTTTTTGACGTAGAAGTCCCATCACCTGATCTGATCCACTATGTATTCATTTAAGCTCTAGTCTCAGCCCCTAACTTAAGTTTCCTCCATAATACGCTTGCCTTCAATGAATCCAAACGTGCCCCTGAAGCCTGCAGCCTTTCCTTCCTTTCTAGCCTGGTCGATTTTGGGCCATAGAGCCTGTCTGGAACGCCAATCCTCTTGAGTCAGATCTTCAGTAAAGCGAATCCCCTCTTCTTTGCAGATTGGAGAAGTTTTTGTTCGCCTCCAGATGTCATCTCTCACTGATAAAATGATTATTTGTCATTGCCGGTTGTCCATCAATCTTCCCACTCTGTGGACAACGTCGACCGCTTCATCCATCTTTACTGCCAGGTCCGGTGCAATCCTGCGAAGAAGCTCCACCACCTCTGCTCTTATGTTTTCATTGGCCGTTTCTTTTTTCCCTTTGATGCGCAGGCACCACCGTCTTTTGTATCTGTCATTGTTCAATACCCGACCCCTCATGTCTTCATTTTCTTTAGTCAGTGTCTCCACTCTTTTTTCCAGGTGTTTTATTTTCGTTTTACACTCTTTTAGCTCTTCTGCGTTGAACTGCATCGATTTAGCAATAGAAGCTAGCATGGAGTTGTGCTGTTGCAACTGCGTACTAAATTCTTCCATGCGGTCGTCTACATGTTGACCGAGAGAGTTGATAGCATTCAGTATGGTCTCGGTGTTTGTTTCTTCTTGAGACATACCTTTTCGTTTTTTTCTCCAGGTGTGTTTTTTGGAGGGTTTCCGTTGGGGTTGTCCACCCTCGTTTGTTCTTGCTAACGTTAGCCATATCTGCATAGCTGTGTTCACTCGTCTTCACACAGCTTTCAAATGGGAGATTTTTTTGCGCCGGAGACTTTCCGCTGTTGTTTTTCTTCATTTTCGTGCTGATAACTAGACAAATGGCAGTTAATAGTGGATTTTTTTTTTTTTTTTGTTAACTATAACATCGGGACTTCTCAAGAAGCTCAGTGAGATGTGACTGCACGGACCGCCATCTCAATCGGACCCCTGTTTCACAGAAATATAAAGAGTAGGGAAAACAAAGCCCAATAACCCTTAATCATCCATCACAATGAGAAAAACCAAAGAATATATTTCTGATGTGCAGCAAAAGATTATTGAGCTTCACAAATTAGAAAGTGACTTCAACAAATGAGCTAGAGCAGTGAAAATTCCCATTTCCACCATCAGGGCAATATTTAAGAATTTCCAATCAACAGAAAATGAATCTGCCTGGAAGAGGATGTGTGTCTATATCGTCCTAATCCACAGTGAGAAGGAGAGTTTGGGTAGCTAAAAACTCTCCAAGGATAACAGCTGGTGAATTGAAGAAAATAGTTCATACATAGAGTCTTGGGCTCAGAAAACCTTAAAAAAAAATTGTCAAACAGCACCTACATCACCACATGTTATTTAGGAGGGTTACAAGCAGAGGTGGGTAGTAACGAGTTACATTTACTTCGTTACATTTACTTGAGTAATTTTGGGGGTAACTAATACTTTTCGGAGAATATTTAAAGATGAGTACTTTAACTCTTACTTGAGTAATTTTTTGGGGAAAATCTGTACTTTTACTTCGTTACTGTGGGCGACTGTCCTCTCGTTACTTTATCTTAATGCAATAAATGCTTCAGTTTATTCCAAACGCGCCGTCTACTTTTCTCTGGGCAATGAGCGATGCCCATTCGTGAATGATTCATTCTTTTGAGTAAGTTCTGTTCAAAGGCTTGATCAAGCCAATTGGCAAACGAGTGAATTGGTTCATGAATCAGTTTGAATGAGTCGTTCAGTTCCCTGCCGCACGCGCTGAGTGTCTGAACCAGTTGTAACGTTTAAGAATATCAGCAGTGTTGAAAACGGGACTATGGAACTGCACTGAATTGAAAGAAAATCTGCAAAGGCTATTATTTGCTTGCGATGGAGATCCTTATTAGATGAACACCGCGTGTGCTGTTTACTGTTTAATGGGGCGGTCACACTGCACTTTTCTCTCCATTGACTTCCATTCATACGCATCATACATGCCAACCCTCCCGATTTTCCGGGAGACTCCCGAATTTCAAAGCCCCTCCCGAAAATCTCCCGGGCCGACCTTTCTCCCGAATTTCTCCCGATTTCCACCCGGACAACAATAATGCTACACAATCCGTGACTGGGCGCAGTTTCAGAACGAACCAGGCGGCAAGGAAGTCGACCGGAAGTTGAAGTCGGCTGCGTGCTGCCATCTTGTAGCAGAACTTCACTTGAGTTAGCATTCCCATTGACTCCCATTCATTTTGGCGTCACTTTGACAGTGCATAACTTTACATCTGAGGCGTTTAAAGACTCCGTTTGTCCATTATTTATTTCTAAAGATACACGACAATGTATAAAGGGCTCCATTACCTTCTATGTTACATTATGGCCCAGTAGAAACAGTTTTTGTAAAAAAAATAGGCTAACGATTGCGTCATAACCACTCGACTCTCTGTCGCATTACCGTACAGACAGGAGGAGAAGCTCGCAGGCAATTAACTTAATATGGCGTACTGGCGTTACATTTTAAAATACTATACAAAATAATTAATCAGAATACTTACTCCTGCTCACTCACGCCAAAGAACTCCCCGCTCAATCTCGCCGTCTCTGCAAGATTAATGATGGCAGTTTGCACGCACAGCTACTAGAACATTTACATCTGTTAGACAGGTTGCTGACGTCGTCAAGCTTCGTTTGAGTCTGCGCGTCAGAAACGGAAGTGCTAAAAAACGCTAAAAATGGGCTTCAATTGTCTCAGTTGAGTGTCCATTTCTTTTACTGTCTATGGAACGAACAGCCTCTGGTGGAACGGCAACGCCATTCTGGCATTAGATTGCGCATGCGCGAATTTAACTGCTACTTTGTGACGTTCTACTTTCAACGGTCTACTACGGGAGAACAGCTGATTTGCCGGAGTCGCTAAAACGTGAGAGATTAGGTAAATAAATGTTATGGCATATGACACTGTAATTTGCATCAGTTTATGATTGTCTGATCACAAACGATCTCATTGGGAATCCCGAGAACATCTATATAGGTAATAAAAAAATATTGAATTTTATTATGATAAGTAAAATCATAAAAAAAATAAAAAATAAAAGATACCTTGAATGCACTGTAAGTCGCTTTGGATAAAAGTGTCTGCTAAATGCATTAAAAAAACATCTACCAGAATTGGTAGGTCACATTTTCTGACATGAAATTCATTTAAGCATTCGTCTTCCTCCATGCAATCAAGGTTAAAAGGCAAGTATTGCTTACATGGTAAATCTAGGTTTTTAGACTTATTTACATCATACAATATTAAAAACTCCTCTTCTGACAAAAGATTGTAATTTAATGCCAAAAGCAATCCTTCTCTTGCTTTATTAAATGACATTTTTTTGGTATCTCAATAAGTGAATTAATAGACGGTTTCAACAGCATCAACATAAACAAACGTTAATGCGCGTGCATGCTTTTGTGGACCTAACTTAACTTCCGGTAGACTCCAAATAGAATCAATAACAACAGCCAAGTCCCTCTAGAGTTGATATTTTTTGATAACAAACAAAACATGTTTGCTGCGTGGATCAGGCGGACTTAATGATATGCAAATTCATTATTTGCCAGCAGGAGATGTTTTAAAGCATAGACATAAAGCGCGAGAAATAGAGGTTTCCCCAGTAACAGCTGTAAACAAAGCAGAGCTACGCTCATACACTGCTTTATCAGGCATATAACATGCAAGTCTTCCTTCAGAAATACAGCGATATAAAAACACCTGTGCCTCGCTTTGATATTTAAACATATAAATGTAAGGAATTATTATTAATAAAAGTGCAGTACATAGCATTACTCATGTTTATTCAACGAAGCCTTTTTGAAAATCTATCAGTTTTAAAATTGTGGCGAGTCTCCAAAAATAAAATAAATGTATGGGAAACACACCCCGCAGCACAACCACCTGAGCCCAACTTCAGTCTACTCATCACCTTAACTTTAACTGCGTTTGTAGAAGGCAAGACACTGCAGCCAACAGACCGGAAGTTAACTTAGGTCCAGGCGCGTGCACCCGATGAAACCGTCTATAATAAGTGAATTTCACTGGGGCGGCAATCAAACCCGTGACTTCCCACCCGTGAACTCGTGTCTCGTACTAGATAGATGTACTCCGAGTTCCGAGGTCACACAGCACGCGAAACAATGATGACAGCCCCTACGAATAATACTGCCTATGGATGCAGTGTTTATGCAAGTGGTACACATTGAAAAAACGATTTTAGGTCAATGTAACGTTGCAATGAAAATAAATAATCTAGTTACAATTCCTTGCACTCAGAAAGTTTGGCATAACTTGCCTGGAAAGGTACAAAGTCATTAGTAGTGGTATGAAATAGAGATTACGAGCTCAAAAACCTGCCTGGAACGCAGCATCAAAACTAACATTATAGTGACTAACTGGGATGAGGAAGAGGTGGCAAGAGCCAACATATATGATGGCCCGCAGCCGTGTAATTTCGATTGAGCCAGCCGTAAGAGGGCAAATGAGGAATTGCCAAGAACTGATGTCCGTCAAAGCCTATGCATGGTCCGAGGAGAATGAGTGGAGAGTTGGTGAAGTGTCCTGGTGAGTTGCTATTATTTAGCATCGCAGCAATGAGGACTGGAGCTAGTCTACGAGCAGCAGTGCACAATAACGACACACACACACATATATATATATTTTATTTTATTTATTTTTTACTGTCATTGAGATGCACAGAGTGAAAAAAATCAACGTTTTCTTTATATCTCGTGGCAGTGATCATGACGTTAGTTCAGATAAGTAACGTTACCGGTAACCTTTGTCATAGCGTCGTAGTACTGGAAACTTTGTCTTCGTCATCTAGAAATAGAAGGCATCATGCAAGCTATATGGATGTTTCTAAGCGTTTATCTCTTCCTTCGGTGAAAATGTTGTTACAAACGTAGCCGCGTGTGTGTCGCTGTGTTTGGCACGTGCTTGTGTGGGTGGTGCTGTCCCATGGAAACTGCGCTGAAGAGCTTGTGCTGTAGGGAAGCGAGTCCGTTTGGGTCGCTGTTGGTTGATATCTCTGTATCTATCTGTCTGTCTATCTATCTGTCTGTCTATCTATCTATCTATATATGTAGTCTATCCATCTATATATATCTATGTATTTATCTATTTATCTATAATCGGCGCTATCTGAATACTGTCGTCTACTACTCGTCTCTCTAGTCACTCTCAATGCTCTCAAGGCGTGCTTTGGTAAATTCTCTCCCCAAAGTGACGTGATGCAATGCATTGTGGGGGAAAGGAGACCGCTGTAAGATAGTATCTACTTTTTCGTATTATATTCCGTTTTGTGATACCCAACAACATAAAATACAATGGATAACAGTTTAAATGTTTATTACCAACAAGCATATTTTACAAATTCGTTAAAAAATTAACCTTGCAACACGGCCTTTAATAGATACTAATAGTTATTCATTAGGTACTAGCTCTTATTCTTTAGATACTAGTACCTTTTTTAATCACTACTAGTAACTATTCTTATCTTACTAGTCAGATCTGCTTTTTTACTCGTCTTATGTTATGACTAGTCCAAATGACTATAGTAGAGTTCAACCAAAAAAATTACTAGTAAAATAAAAAATCATACTAGTAACATTTAGAATAAGTACTAGGGCCGGGACTTTAACGCGTTAATCGAGATTAATTAATTACACAAAAAATAAGGCGTTAATTAAGATTAATTAATTACAGAAAAAAAAATTCCCGCATCTTTAATAACTTATTTTTGCACCGCAGAACGTTTCTCACTGGATGAGTTCTGGCGGACCGATTATACTGGAGCACCAACTAGCGTTCGCATTTCACCACAGCAGCACATCGAGCCTCAAGTATCACCTAAACGCAAAACATATTAGCCTGGTAATACCAGACTCTAATACTTCACTTTGCTTCGTAGACAGAGTCTGGAATGGCATAATAAAGAAGTGTTTTCTCTCTCGCTAGGGGGCGCTTGTCTGAAGTTTAAAATTATTGGTTACCCGTAAGCCAATCAGATACGTTTAGTTATGACGTATGTTATGCCCCTGTACAGCCGCATCGAAGCACAGACATCATGCATCGAACTCAAATCTATGATTGAACTTTCACTGTAAACCTGTTGTAAACACATGATGATGCGAGCGAAATACCGGAGTGAACATGGCTGTAAACGACTTTTGCAGTTTGAAAAAGAGTTGAATGTTCTCCATAACAGAGCGAATTGCATCCCGTGTCTCGTTTCCCATTTCCGCGGTCGTTTCAGTTTTCGATTTCTCTAACCTACAATGTAAAACTCGGGGCTTAGCATCTTCAAACGTACAACTTAATTTTTGAAACTTTGTCCATGTTTAGCATGGGAATCCAACTCTTTAACAGTGTAAAAAACTCAGTATGCATGAAATAGCATTTCACCCCCCCCCCCCCTTTAAGTTGGCTTGAGAAAGCCAACTTACTGAAATCCTATTTAAACTTCTTCTTCTTCTTCTTCTTCTTCTTCTTCTTCTTCTTCTTCTGGCCGCAAATTTTTTGCACACTAACTCCTCCTAGACCGTTCAAGCTACATACTCCAAACTCGGGTCAGACGTTCATACTGTTCTGATTTAGGGTGCTATATCTTTTCAGACTGGTTTAAGTTACGGTTTTCTTAAAAATTTATATTAAAAAGTCATAAAAATCCCATAGACTTTCATTGACAGGATGTTCAGATGACCCAAGCTCCAAATCCCATTAGACTCAATCAAGCTTTGATGCTAATCAATTTAAACTCATTCAAACTCATCTAATCTATCTATCTATCTATCTATCTATCTATCTATCTATCTGACTATTTCTATCTATCTAAATTAAAAACACGTGTAAAATAATAAAGCACAAAACTGAAAAACAAATGCAGGGATTCTGATCCCATACTATTGAAGTCACTATCAAGCCAGCTGAAGTGTGCCTCCTGTTGAAAATACTCCTGATTGACAATGTTGTTCAATCTCCGGCATGAACAATTACATCAGATGGGTCAAGTCATTACATGACTGGCATTGCATTATCATTAACGTTAAAGCAATTTACTTGTTGCTGAAGGTGCCTGGACCACGACAGTTGTGCTTTGTTGTTTTGATGCATCTGATTGCTGGGCTGGGGACACAAAGAAGGCATAAGCACAGCAAAACTGGAACAAAACTATGTCTGTGTACTGATGTTATGTAAATTCAACACAGAAAAGTACTGTATCATTCATTGCAGTCCCAAAGCAGACAAGGTGATGGTGCTCAGAAGTTCCAGTCTGCATCCAGAGTTTAACTGTCTCTCCAGAAGTGCTCTATTTGTGGAGGTTCTATGAGGATGGATATCACTTGATATACATTTGATCTGAAACAAAAAAGTCAAACAATGGATTAATAGAACAACAAAATAGATCAAATAAATATGTACTCAAATCTATGATTGAACTTTCACTGTAAACCTGTTGTAAACACATGATGATGCGAGCGAAATACCGGAGTGAACATGGCTGTAAACGACTTTTGCAGTTTGAAAAAGAGTTGAATGTTCTCCATAACAGAGCGAATTGCATCCCGTGTCTTGTTTCCCATTTCCGCGGTCGTTTCAGTTTTCGATTTCTCTAACCTACAATGTAAAACTCGGCGCTTAGCATCTTCAAACGTACAACTTAATTTTTGAAACTTTGTCCATGTTTAGCATGGGAATCCAACTCTTTAACAGTGTAAAAAACTCAGTATGCATGAAATAGCATTTCACCCCCCCCCCCCCCCCCCCCTTTAAGTTGGCTTGAGAAAGCCAACTTACTGAAATCCTATTTAAACTTCTTCTTCTTCTTCTTCTTCTTCTTCTTCTTCTTTTTCTGGCCGCAAATTTTTTGCACACTAACTCCTCCTAGACCGTTCAAGCTACATACTCCAAACTCGGGTCAGACGTTCATACTGTTCTGATTTAGGGTGCTATATCTTTTCAGACTGGTTTAAGTTACGGTTTTCTTAAAAATTTATATTAAAAAGTCATAAAAATCCCATAGACTTTCATTGACAGGATGTTCAGATGACCCAAGCTCCAAATCCCATTAGACTCAATCAAGCTTTGATGCTAATCAATTTAAACTCATTCAAACTCATCTAATCTATCTATCTATCTATCTATCTATCTATCTATCTATCTGACTATTTCTATCTATCTAAATTAAAAACACGTGTAAAATAATAAAGCACAAAACTGAAAAACAAATGCAGGGATTCTGATCCCATACTATTGAAGTCACTATCAAGCCAGCTGAAGTGTGCCTCCTGTTGAAAATACTCCTGATTGACAATGTTGTTCAATCTCCGGCATGAACAATTACATCAGATGGGTCAAGTCATTACATGACTGGCATTGCATTATCATTAACGTTAAAGCAATTTACTTGTTGCTGAAGGTGCCTGGACCACGACAGTTGTGCTTTGTTGTTTTGATGCATCTGATTGCTGGGCTGGGGACACAAAGAAGGCATAAGCACAGCAAAACTGGAACAAAACTATGTCTGTGTACTGATGTTATGTAAATTCAACACAGAAAAGTACTGTATCATTCATTGCAGTCCCAAAGCAGACAAGGTGATGGTGCTCAGAAGTTCCAGTCTGCATCCAGAGTTTAACTGTCTCTCCAGAAGTGCTCTATTTGTGGAGGTTCTATGAGGATGGATATCACTTGATATACATTTGATCTGAAACAAAAAAGTCAAACAATGGATTAATAGAACAACAAAATAGATCAAATAAATATGTACATGTTAATGTCACATGAAAAAAAAACCACTTACTTGAATAACAAATGCTAGATGCAAAACATAAAAAACAATTGTTTCCTTTCATTATTTATTACGTCATTTTAACATAAGCCACCCAAAAAGTTACACCTATGCTAGCCGTCATGCAACATCAGCTAACATCGGAAAGACAATCACTCGGTATTGAAGGTAAAAATTTAAAGAGCAAACAATTTACAAATAAGTTTATCAGAAATGTATTATCCAAACTACTTTCCCAGTCAACTGAAAAGAAAGTATGTTCTTCAAGAATTTAGTGAAAAAGAGGCAAAGAAAATAAGGAAGCGTTATTTTACTTATCCAGTTCTTTCTAAAGCCAAAGAAGTGACATTTAAAATTCTAAATAACATTTATCCCTCTGATTACTTCCTACATGAAAGATTTAATTGGGAGAACAATTCATGTGGGTTCTGTGAGAAAGATATTGAAACTGTAGAACTGTAGAACAACTTTTTGGCTGAAATTTCAAAACTGTCTTCATTACAAACATTTATCAATACACCCTTTGACTGTGATCTCAATAAAGGCTGGAGTATTGTTGAAGGATAAGATCCTAGACTTTTTGATAAATAACTTAATTACTTTGTGGAAATACTTTATTTATATATGTAAGTATTTAAAGGTTAACCCCACTTCAGTGGATGGAAGAATGAACTAAAGAGACGTGCTGCGTTTGGTCTCGTACTCTATCGCATACGTTGTCAGTGTTGTGCACTTTCTTAGTCCTTTGTTGTGATAAACAGTAAAGTGTGTTCAGCTGAATTCAATTTCCGTTTTGTCTGATGGGTATAAAAAAAGGTTAGTATACCGCGGCAGCCCTTTTGTTAAGACCTCCTCATGTGGAGACCGAAGAGTGTAAAGACCATCAACTCTACCGTGCGACTCCACCGGGCAGGGACACCAACAGGCGATAGAAGTATTGTTTTGATAAAACTCTTTTTCCTTCTTCTTGTTTCATCTCTGTTTCAGTTTTTGTTTATAACCAATTATCACTATGTGTTTCCAGATTACCACTCTTAAACCATTCATCACACAATGTAGACAGTGCAATCTTAACAACCTGCACACTTTGCCTATGTCTGCTAATAGACTACTTTCTTTTTCTATTGGTCTCTGGAATTGCCAGTCTGCTGTAAACAAAGCCGATTTCATTACTTCTATTATTAGTCATTCAAAGCTTAATCTCAGGGCCCTAACAGAGACCTGGATCAAACCAGAGGACTCTGCTACACCTTCAGCACTCTCCAATAATTTCTCATTTTACCATTCCCCCCGTTTGACTGGAAGAGGTGGAGGTACTGGTCTGCTCATCTCTAATGATTGGAAATTTAATCCTTTACCATCTTTGGGTATCAACAGCTCCTTTGAATCTCATTCAGTTATTGTTACCTATCCTTTTAAAATAAGTTTTGTAGTTGTCTATCGACCCCCAAGACCACTGGGTAACTTTTTGGATGAATTAGATGTGTTACTCTCAACCTTTTCTGAGGATGGTACTCCCCTAGTTATGCTTGGAGATTTCAAGATCCATCTAGATAAACCTCTGTTTGCTGATTTCCACTCTCTGCTTGCCTCTTTTGATCTCAACCGAGTGTCAACTACTGCTACTCACAAATCAGGCAACCAACTGGTTCTTATTTATATCTTATTTATATAATGTTCTGGTTACTCCACTGCACACGTCGGATCACTTCCTCCTCACTCTTAACCTCAAAATGCTCCCTGACACAACACTTACCCCTCCACATGTCATCTTTCGACGTAACCTACGCACACTTTCACCCTCCCGGCAATCTGCAATGGTTTCATCTTCACTTCCTTCCCCTAAACTGTTTGCATCTTTGGACGCAAACAGTGCTACTGATACTTTCTGCTCCACTCTTACCTCTTGTTTAGACACTGTTTGCCCCTTATCTTCCAGGCCAGCCGTAACACCCCTTCTACCCCTTGGTTATCTGATGTTCTACGCGAACACCGTTCTAAGCTTAGAGCTTCTGAAAGGGTGTGGCACAAGTCCAAAAATACTACTGACCTTATTGTGTATCAGTCACTCCTATCTTCTTTCTCTGCTAATGTCTCCTCTGCTAAAATGACACACTACCATAACAAAATTAACAATTCATCTAACTCTTGCATGCTTTTTAAAACATTTTCCTCACTTCTTTGTCCTCCTCCTCCCCTCCTGCTTCATATCTAATAGCTGACGAATTTGCAACGTTTTTCATTAATACAATTAAACACATTAGTGCACAATTTCCCACATCACAATCATTCAAGCTCATATCACCAGCAAACTTACACTCATTTACATCCTTCTCTTCACTCTCTGAGGCAGAAGTCTCAAAAAAGTCTCGTTCAAGCCATTTCTCCTGCAGTTGTACCTGCACTCACTCACATCATCAACACTTCCCTCCACGCTGGTGTTTTTCCCTCATCATTTAGACAGGCACGTATAACTCCACTACTTAAGAAACCCAACCTCAACCCATCTGTGTTCAAACAAGTCTCTACATTTCTCACACACAACAATCTCTTTGACAGCAATCAATCTGGCTTCAGAAGTGGACATTCAACTGAGATGGCCTTGCTCTCAGTTGTTGAAGCTCTAAGACCAAATCTTCAGTACTTATCCTGCTTGATGGTTCCGCTGCTTTTGACACGGTTAAAGAGCCAGTAAGATGAAAATTCTAAGCTTCCTATCACTGTTTATAAGTCCTGTACATTAGGTTTAAATCCATCCAAGGTTAAAAAACATTGTCATTTTGTCAAAATATCATTTTAAAATTACCTAAATTCTCAGAGATCCCAAAACGGTTCGCACGAAGCTGTTCAAAAGATTCAGTTTCCTTAAACCCCACCTTTCGGTAGCATACTGTGTTCTGATTGGTCAACTAACATAGTCAGTTTTGATTGGTTGTTCCGCACACACCTCCACGGTAAACTATGCGTTAGCATCTGTTTGGGGTGAATTATGTCTTATTCCTCTCACCGCGAAGCAAACAGTAAAATAAAAAACTTGAACACTCTCGCTGCTTTTTCTTCTGTGTGGGTGTATTCAAGCCGCGCGCTTCAGTTTGAATCTGAATAGCGCGTTCAGCGCGGTGGCGTGGTCACGAAGGGAGACATGAAAAACAGATATTGCGTTGTTTTCATATGGATTACTTAATCACAGAATATCTGTTTTCGGCAGCACTTGTTTAGTTTTAAAGTAGACATGTCAAGCTTTATATAGATATCTCTCTCATGTCACTTCGTTGAGTATTCACGGAGTTACACTTCATTTTAATGACGTGTTTGTACATGACGATCAGCGCAGATAAAGGCTGCAGACAGCACACATACTGATAAGACGCTCGGGAACAAACAGACACATAACTTCATAATCATACTTCGCGATGTGATTCGGAGATGCTCGTTGTTCTAAATAAAGTTGGTAATGAACCATCTTTTATGGCCAAAGGCTTTGAAAATCCCGCTGTACTCACCGAGATTAGAAAAGCAGTCATCAGTGAAATGTTGTGAACACAACAAAAGGGATTTGTTGTACTGCTCTGGTATTGTGGTAAAAATGAATTTTAGCCATTGGTTCTTCTGATTTTCATTCTTTGGCAGTGAAAATAAAACAAACTTGCCTTTACAATTAAAAACACACTGTCTCCTCGACATGATGCTATCACACCAACCAGAGCGTCTGTGATGGGGGTGGGGCAGGTCAGAGTTCCGTTTCTCCCAAGACGGTAGGCCATGGGCATAGGTTTGGCCTCAGCTTTGGTGGGGACACCCCGGGACACCCCGGGACACCCCGGGACACCCCCCCCCCCCCCCCCCCCCACAAATCACTTGTTGTAAGATACAAGTGATTTAATGGTGATTTCCTTTTTTATTTCAGACTGTTGGCAATACAGAATATCACAGTACAGAAGTGAATCTACTTCATCTCATTATATTGTATCCTGACCCCGATATACCATCCTGTATACTGTCCCTTAAGAGCTAGTATAACTGTATAATCTCAAAAATGCACTCTCAAAAAATAAAAATATAAACCTGAGACTGTGTAATGCTAAACAATCATACGTTTTATTAACATAAATTATTATGTACATTAGTATTTACACTAACAAAAAATACTCTGCCACAAGGAAACAAATCTAAATATTGGTGGGGATAAATTTGTCATCTCAAAATATTGATAGGGACTAGTACCTAGCGTCCCCCCCTAAACCTACGCCCATGCGGTAGGCGGAGATTATTATGCAAAGTGTTCCTAGTGACGTACATAGAGATGGGCAAAAGATTTGAAATCTATAACGACTTGTTTCAGCGATTCAGAGTCGACTCCTTACTTTAGAAGCCAATAACTTTATAAATCGTGTACTTTTTGGTTTAATTACTTTGCACATTGTTTACACTGATGGACAGCTACATCATACACTGTAATACAGGTAATTTTTGATTTCCCATCTGTGTGGCTCTTTAACCACCAGATCCTCCTATCAATCCTACTGGCAAATGGCATCTCAGGAACCACACTTCAATGGTTTGAGTCTCACCTATCAGATAGATCCTTCAAAGTATCTTGGATAGGTGAGGTGTCCAAGTCTCAACATCTAACTACTGGGGTGCCTCAGGGCTCAGTTCTTGGACCACTTCTCTTCTCTGTCTACATGGCATCATTGGGTTCTGTCATTCAGAAACATGGCTTTTCATACCACTGCTATGCTGATGACACTCAACTCTACCTCTCATTCCATCCTGATGATCCGACGGTAGCTATTAGCATCTCAGCTTGTCTAACAGACATTTCTTCCTGGATGATGGACCATCACCTTCAACTCAACCTTGCCAATACAGAACTGCTTGTGATTCCAGCAAACCCATCGTTCCATCACAATTTCACCATCAAGTTAGGCACATCAACCATAACTCATTCAAAAACAGCTAGAAGCCTTGGAGTTATGTTTGATGATCAGCTGACTTTCTCAGACCACATTGCTAAAACTGTCCGATCCTGCAGATTTGCTTTATTCAACATAAAGAAGATCAAGCCCTTTCTTTCGGAACATGCTGCACAACTCCTTGTTCAAGCTCTTGTTCTGTCCAGGCTGGACTATTGCAATGTCCTCTTGGCAGGTCTTCCAGCCAATTCTATCAAACCATTACAATTAATTCAGAACGCGGCAGCAAGATTAATTTTTAATGAGCCAAAAATAATACATGTCACACCTCTGTTTATCAATTTGCACTGGCTTCCAATAGCTGCGTATAAAATTCAAGGCATTGATGTTTGCCTACAATACTACCACTGGATCTGCACCCATTTACCTAAATTTGTTACTTCCGACTTATGTGCCCTCTAGAAGCTTGCGTTCTGCAAGTGAACGTCGTTTGATTGTGCCATCTCAAAGAAGCACAAAGTCACTTTTACGGACTTTTAAATTAAATTTTCCCTCCTGGTGGAATGACCTCCCCAACTCAATCTGAGCAGCTGAGTCCTTAGCCATCTTTAAGAATCTTCTTAAAACACATCTCTTCCATCTTTATTTGACCCTCTAACTTTAACACTCACTATTCTAATTATATTCTTAAAAAAAATCTAACTACCTTTCTAATCTTTTTGTATTCTATTTTCTTTTCATTTATTATGCAATTGTATGTGTGTGTGTGTGTGTGTGTGTGTGTGTCTGTGTGTATGTGCTCTATTCTTTTTTTATTCTATATGTTTTATTTTTATTTATTATATCATTTAAAATCCCATGCTACGTGTACTGTGTTAACCTAACTGAGACTTGTTATAGCACTTATATATCATTGCTCTTTTTGTTGTTTTTGATTGCTTCCACAGTCTTCATCTGTAAGTCGCTTCGGATAACAGCGTCTGCTAAATGAATAAATATAAATATAAATATAAATATAAATATAAATATAAATATAAATATAAATATAAATATAAATATAAATATAAAGATATTTGCTCTCTTCATTACAGGAATGCCCAGAATCTCTTATATGCTTTGAACTTGTTTTTGCTGTTAGAATAAGACCCTCATCCTTATTTTTCTTTACCTGTTTTATTATGTTTTATCTTATGGTGTGATTATTGTCATTTGGTTTTGTTTTTTGTTTTCATATTTTTTTCTTTCTATTTGGCTGTATCAACACTAATACTACACTAATGCAACACTAATGTGTTCAGTTGTTGAAATGTGCCGTAAAGGTTTGTAATTGAACTTGATACCTTAACAAATAAAAAGAATAATAAAAACATTGGCCAGACACACTGATCTATATATGACTATACAGTATTGTTCAAAATAATAGCAGTACAATGTGACTAACCAGAATAATCAAGGTTTTTCGTATATTTTTTTATTGCTACGTGGCAAACAAGTTACCAGTAGGTTCAGTAGATTCTCAGAAAACAAATGAGACCCAGCATTCATGATATGCACGCTCTTAAGGCTGTGCAATTGGGCAATTAGTTGAATTAGTTGAAAGGGGTGTGTTCAAAAAAATAGCAGTGTGGCATTCAATCACTGAGGTCATCAATTTTGTGAAGAAACAGGTGTGAATCAGGTGGCCCCTATTTAAGGATGAAGCCAACACTTGTTGAACATGCATTTGAAAGCTGAGGAAAATGGGTCGTTCAAGACATTGTTCAGAAGAACAGCGTACTTTGATTAAAAAGTTAATTAGAGAGGGGAAAACCGATAAAGAGGTGCAAAAAATGATAGGCTGTTCAGCTAAAATGATCTCCAATGCCTTAAAATGGAGAGCAAAACCAGAGAGACGTGGAAGAAAACGGAAGACAACCATCAAAATGGATAGAAGAATAACCAGAATGGCAAAGGCTCAGCCAATGATCACCTCCAGGATGATCAAAGACAGTCTGGAGTTACCTGTAAGTACTGTGACAGTTAGAAGACGTCTGTGTGAAGCTAATCTATTTTCAAGAATCCCCCGCAAAGTCCCTCTGTTAAAAAAAAGGCATGTGCAGAAGAGGTTACAATTTGCCAAAGAACACATCAACTGGCCTAAAGAGAAATGGAGGAACATTTTGTGGACTGATGAGAGTAAAATTGTTCTTTTTGGGTCCAAGGGCCACAGGCAGTTTGTGAGACGACCCCCAAACTCTGAATTCAAGCCACAGTACACAGTGAAGACAGTGAAGCATGGAGGTGCAAGCATCATGATATGGGCATGTTTCTCCTACTATGGTGTTGGGCCTATTTATCGCATACCAGGGATCATGGATCAGTTTGCATATGTTAAAATACTTGAAGAGGTCATGTTGCCCTATGCTGAAGAGGACATGCCCTTGAAATGGTTGTTTCAACAAGACAATGACCCAAAACACACTAGTAAACGGGCAAAGTCTTGGTTCCAAACCAACAAAATTAATGTTATGGAGTGGCCAGCCCAATCTCCAGACCTTAATCCAATTGAGAACTTGTGGGGTGATATCAAAAATGCTGTTTCTGAAGCAAAACCAAGAAATGTGAATGAATTGTGGAATGTTGTTAAAGAATCATGGAGTGGAATAACAGCTGAGAGGTGCCACAAGTTGGTTGACTCCATGCCACACAGATGTCAAGCAGTTTTAAAAAACTGTGGTCATACAACTAAATATTAGTTTAGTGATTCACAGGATTGCTAAATCCCAGAAAAAAAAAATGTTTGTACAAAATAGTTTTGAGTTTGTACAGTCAAAGGTAGACACTGCTATTTTTTTGAACACACCCCTTTCAACTAATTGCCCAATTGCACAGCCTTAAGAGCGTGCATATCATGAATGCTGGGTCTTGTTTGTTTTCTGACAATCTACTGAACCTACTGGTAACTTGTTTGCCACGTAGCAATAAAAAATATACTAAAAACCTTGATTATTCTGGTTAGTCACATTGTACTGCTATTATTTTGAACAATACTGTATATGATATATATTTTCTATTATAGTTCAGTGGCCAGATATTGCTCGCGATATAAAATAAATCTACAAATCCATTGTGTTTATTAATCCTTTTGTGCATAATTTCACGCAAGTCCTGTGCGTTTTGCTTACACTGCACAATACAACAGCACCAGTTCACTATATTAGTGAAGCTGAGATAAAATTACCAGAGTTTAAGTTTGAAGAACTCACGGCTATGCCATCTTGATTAATTCAAGTGGAGGTGACGTATTTCCTGTTTGAGAGTGGAGCTCCACTCGCCTATGGTCTGCAGCCAGATCCTTCTCAAAAAATAAAGAATCAGAGTATATAAAGTAATTGTCTCATTTTCCGGAAAAATCAAAAACATCTATAATCTAATGAAATTCATGAAAATAATAAAGAAAGTATTAGGCAATGTTAACCCTGCAAGGTACTTATCAAACAATCTGATTTTGTGTGTGTGTGTGTGTGTAAAGAGAAAGCAATAAGAGAATGCATTAAGGATCAAAGAACTAGGTGGTGCAGCAGTCAAATGTCATGTTCTGGGGGAACTTGATAATCTTAAAGGAGTAATCTTACTTATCTGAAGAAGTATTAAAGACACAGATAAAGAATGAAATGTTGACAGAAGTGAAGCGTTTGCAGTCTAGAAAAAATGGTAGGAAAGAAGATTCAATTGCAAAAACTTGATGCAACGCAATGGATAAATGTGCTATACAGACCAGCACTGAGATGTTTTAACTGCCAAAGATTGGGACATGTTGCAGCAGTTAGTAAAGGGAGAAGAAGATGTTGCAAATGTGGTGGAGATCGTGATTATGGGCAATATGGTGAGGGGATTGAACCTATTTGTTGTAATTGTGGAGGTCCACACAGTGCAGCGTTTCTAGGTTGTAAAGACCAAAAACTAGCTACAGAAGCAATGAAATACATAACAGTACAAAATATTTAATATGCTCAAGCAGTACAAGTTGTTAATGGAAATATGAAGGAAAACAACACAGGCCAATTTAAAGACACGTGCGTCAAAAATCTCTCTTGGATGGAAACATGCTCGTGGAAAACAAAATTTATTTTGTGGCATTCATAGCAGAAGTCATTAATTGCTTAGCTTAAACAGCGAAAAGAACCGAAAAGCTGAAAATCATAATATCCACAGCTGCTCAACATTTGAGTATTACTGAAATCTCAGTTGAACAGATTCAAATGTTACTTGGAGAAACCGAGGGAACCACAGTGTTATATGATCCTTTGGAACGTCAAATAAATAAAACCATTAAATGAAAATACTACAATGGAATACCCAAAGTTTGATTGTGAACAGCCAAGAATTTAAAAGATTTGTATCAGTTAACAGTTTTACCAGAAATTATTTGTATTCAGGAGACTTGGCTTCATAAGCAATTAGATTTTGTCAATCCTGGGTACAAATTGGTTAGAAAAGATAAAATTGGATCAAATGGTGGGGTGTGTGAAACCTTTGTTAAAAATGGGGTGGCTTTTAGAGAAATAATATTACACTGTAAAAAAATTCTGTAAATTTACATGGAAATGTAACAGCAAAATGCTGTTTTCATGTAATACAAGTAAATTGCCATTTTTTACAATGCATTATGGGAAGACTTGTTCACTACAGGTTGTGTGGTCGAACAACAACAGTACAGCGCTGTCATTTAACAGTATTATAACATATTTTTTTCAATGTGCACAAGACGACATTTTGGATTATCTGCACGAGATAAGTTCGCAGGTGTATCTATGGTTGAAATTACCTATTAACTTCAAATATTACATCTTGAACACTAATGTGCCTTTTTTTAATCACATAATTCGTCTGTGCATTTTATTAAGGCCAAGTAGTAACGTTCATTAAGTGAGCAAGTGGTCGTAGGATTCACTGCGGTCAAGCCAGCCGACAAGTAGAAGAGCACGGCCAATCTAGCCGCCACGCTATTTCTATGGTCGCATATAAACTGCTTATTACGGTAATACTGTCAGAGAACTGATCTGAACGCAGTTCCCTTCCAGCGAACGCTAGTTTTTTTTCCCCCCAACACACAGTCCGTTACTATCTGATGCTGAATACCAAAATAAAAACCCTCTAATACTCATATTAAAAAATAAGAACAATAATATATGCTTGCTGCATCTCTACATTCGAAAAACTATTAAAATAAAAGTTCTAGATTGCACAGACTGGTTCCACCTCAGACAGAAAGTACAGTGTCAGCTAGGCTTGGGCGGTATCCAAATTTTGATACCGTCAAACCTCCTCCCTATTTTACCTCGGTATACGGTATTACCGTGAATAATAAAAAAATTATGACGTAAGGCTAAGACACTAATACTGAAACAATAACAAAATTACATGCACAACAACATTAACAACTTTTATTAGCAACAAATAGTCAAACAGAATTAAATATACATATACATACAGAACAATTTTTGCGCAGAGACGCGCACACAAATCAATAAAATCACTAGGGGTGTGGACGGATAGTCGAACATTCGAATATTCGTTCTGCTCTAATTATTAAATAAATAAAAATGATATTCGAATTTCAACATATTTTTGCTTGCCATAAACAAAGAAGAAAAAAAGCCCACAATAAAACCTAATTCGGTCACTTTCTGTGATTCTCCGCGGCATATTTGAAGATGTATGCAAGCAAAAAATAATTAATAAATAAATAAGAACTGCGATCTTCTACAGTACTTCAAAAATGCTGTGGATAATCACAGAAAGTGACCGCATTCTAGAACATTGTTGCGTCATCTCTCTAGCAACGAATAAACACCGTTAACTTGGAGAATGCAGTGAAAACTCCTCTTCTCGCGTCTGCCCTAGACCCTCGGCCCAAACATCTTCGGTTTCTCGATGAAAACATGAGAGAAGTAAGAAAAAAAAACTTTTCTGAATATTATCAGAACATTGATGCGAATGGTGCCGATGCAGCCGCTGCCACCAACGATGAAGAGGATGGAATGCCCACTTGTCGGAGAAGGCTGAGCCAGTTCTTCAGCGATGATTACAGAGAGTCCAGCCGAGGCGAGCGGGAACAGTTCTTGCTGGAGCCATGTATTCCACCAGATGAGGATCCCATTCAGTGGTGAAACGAAAACACGAAGCGCTTCACTAAATGTATTCGCTTAGCACACCGTTATTTGTGAGTCCCACCAACGTCTGTGCCGTCAGAGCGCGTTTTCTCCACGGCCGGCCTTATTGTTAACAGACTAAGGAGCCGACTTTCATGCCTGTGTTTACATGCCCGTGTTTCTTAACAAGAACATGTACAACAATAGAAAAAAAAGCAAAAAAAGATTTGCTGACAGTTTCAAAGTTAAGTGTAAGCTACATTCTCTATGTGACGAGTGGGACGGGGCCGAGAGATGTGGGAACGACACCTGTGACCCACTACCGGTCTCAAGTCCCACAGAGGAGATGGAAAGATATAAAACTGGAGCGAAGACAGTGAAGGACGAGAGAGGACCAGGCCTGGGCAATATTTTATGTTTGCTTTTTTTTGTGCGCACCAGTCTTCCGTGAGGGGCTGGTGTGCTGTTTTGTGTTTATTTTTGTCATTAAAGTTTCATTTTGATTGTGCACCGGTTCCCGCCTCCTTCTTCCGGATGAATAAGAAGGTTTTATTATTACACTCTACAATAGCCTAATTGTTGCAGGCTGCTTTATGTTTTTTTCTTTGTTCATTTTTATTTTTATTTTTTTTTTGGTTTTAATCTGTACTTTTTTTGTTAGCACGCATTGTTAAAGGTTTTCAGCTACAAAACACGATGTGTAATGTTCAAGCTTATTGTGTGTAAGCTTGTTCAAAAATGACAGAAACAATAAAAGTTTCTAAAAAAGAACATCTGTCTCAGTAAACGTAATTTACATAAACGAATATTCGTTTTTTGTGAGCTCAAAATTATTTGAATGTGATATTTGCGGAAAACGCCCATCCCTAAAAATCACAGCACACTAACAACTTTTAATAGCAAAATAGCTTATAAAAAAAAAGAGCAAATAGACCCACAACAGTCAACCAGAGTTTAATTAAAGTAAAAATCCAAATATTTATATATATATATATCTAAGTGAGTGAAGTGACATTCAGCCAAGTATGGTGACCCATACTCAGAATTTGTGCTCTGCATTTAACCCATCCGAAATGCACACACACAGAGCAGTGAACACACACACACACACTGTGAGCACACACCCAGAGCAGTGGGCAGCCATTTATGCTGCGGCACCCGGGGAGCAGTTGGGGGTTCGATGCCTTGCTCAAGGGCACCTAAGTCATGGTATTGAAGGTGGAGAGAGAACTGTACATGCACTCCCCCCACCCACAATTCCATCCGGCCCGAGACTAGAACCCACAACCCTTCGATTGGGAGTCCAACCCTCTAACCATTGGGCCACTGTCAGGACCGGGGCTCGAACTTGGGTCTCTGATGCCAGAGTCTTAATTTCTACCGCTGAGCCACAGGAGGTAGTTGAACCCAAATAGTCAGACGCCTTGTAAACTTAACTCAGAAGAGTTTATTTAACAAAAACAGCAAAAGGGAACAAAATATCCTTTGTATAGAGTTAGGTTATAAAACAGGAAAATCCACAGACCAGAACGGGTCAAAAATAGTAAAACAGTCTCCAAAACAAAAACTCAGAGAGAAAACTGCAAAACTATTCTCAGGAAAACAATTCAAAAAATACTTTCAAAGAATAGATCTGGTAACTAGAGCAGACTTACGGCAGCAACTTGCTTAGGAACAATAACAACCAAGCAAAGATACAAAGGAAGTGATCAGCTTAAATAGACAGCCCAGAATGAGAAACATGTGAAAACAATTACACTGATTACAAAATGCACAATGTTGACGTGAGTGCACATTGGGGACCTCTAGTGGCCAAAATAACACATTGCAACACAAAGGTTCTGACAGGCCACGACTTCCCCATATATATATATATATGGGGAAGTCTCTGTTTCTCCTCGTCTCGTTGTCGCGATGATAACCACGCATACGCATTTTAGGCATTCAATAAATTATATTTAATATTTAATCCTTGTCTTCTATATAAGTGCATTGTTTTTTGTTTGAAGGTATTGAAACTGATACCGTTGCTAATTTTAGATCCCACAGTATACCATATTACCGTATTACCGCCCAAGCCTAGTGTCAGCTGCATGCTGCTGAATCTACTTTCAAAAATCTATAAAAATAAAAGTTTTAGATTACACAGACCACTTTCACCTCATATTGGTTGGTACACCTTGCCACAATGTCAGCTGCATAGTTTCAGGACAGTCTGATGTGTAATTTCAAAATAACAGCCTCCCAAATCTCAAAAATAATCTGTTGCATCTCTACTTTCAAAAATGTATATTAAAAAAAGTTATAGATTGCACAGGCCACTTTCACCTCGGATTGACAGTACACCTTGCCACAATCTCAGCTGCATCGTTTCAGGAGAGTCTGATATGGAATTACAAAATAAGAGCCCCCCAAATATCATAAATGAGATGCTACATCTCTATTTTCAAAAACCTATAAAAATAAAAGTTATAGATTGCACAGACCACTTTCACCTCAGATTGAGAGTACACCTTGCCACAGTGTCAGCTCCATCGTTTAAGGACAGTCTGATGTGTAATTACAAAATAAGGCCCAATACCAATTCTACACTTTAGCCCTTCCACTTTCCCTTTTCCCCCTTCCCCTCCGTTTCTCGCGTTCACGTGAAGGGGTAGGGGTGTCTCAATTCTCTTTTAGTTGGAGGGGTAGGATTAAGGGGAAGGGCTAGATAGCCCTTCAAATGAAGATTTTTCGGGACCACACTTCAAACGAAGGGGTATGAATTATCACGGCCCAAGCTGCTACAGCGAACAAAAAGACACATAAATGTACGCTTTGTTGGCATAAATAAAGATTTTAACGAAAAGTAATCATTTGTTTTATGTAACATTCAATTGTGAGTTCATTTTAACGGTCATGTTATTCAAAAAATGTTTGCAAAAAATCGCTAATATTTGCTAACGTAATATCATTACAGACTGCATGACAGTGCCACAGCATATGTCTGATCAGGGCGCTAACTGCCATAGACTAATCGCCCCAATAATTAGAAATCGCTAAACCATTTTCTCAAATATTGCCTATTTGACAGAGAAGAGAGAGAGAGAGAGAGAGAGAGAGAGAGAGAGAGAGAGAGAAGCCCCTTTCACACTGCACGTCGGACCCACAATATTTCTGGAACATTGCCGGGTCGCCTTCTGTGTGAAAGCAACCACGTCCCGGGATTGATTACCGAACTGAACCCAGGTCGGGGACCCAGTAACATTGCGGGGTTCCACCCGGGACGAGCGCTGTGTGAACAAAAGCCAGATCTAATTCCGTGTCGAAGTGATGACGAGCGTTATCGTGCGACTCTTTTACCAGCTGTTTTAAAGGAAGATCAACGTTCGCGACGAAAACATATGTGCAAACTGTAATGAAGCAGAGATCAGTTAGTTCCTCACATTCCGCGCTGACGCCGAGATCGTTTGCTTGCTTCAGTGAAAGTATAACGTGCCTAGCGTTGTCGACTCATACATTACACGTCACGCGCTGATGTCACGTGTCGTTACGGGATCTTCAAGGGTTTTGTGTGAAAGCACGCACATATACCGGGTCATCACTGGCAGTGTGAAAGTGCAAAATCTAGCGACCAGGGAACAATTGCAGGAACACTTTACCCCTGTATTTGCCGGAATGGCAGTGTGAAAGGGGCTAGAGAGAGAGATGGAAGTTGCGTTTATTCGCGTCTGTGTGTTTATCTTTTTAGAGTGAGTTTACTTAAAAACAGCGATTGTATCCTCTTTTCGCTGGAAAATATAATGTAGCGATTCAGTATTTAAACTGTATTTAATAAAAGTCATGGGGCAGCGTTGACAAGTTTATTTTTTCCTGGATGTGTGAGCTGCGCGATTTCCGATATGTGTGTGTGTGTGTCAGTAAGCAGCTCATTAATACAGAAAGATAATTAAAGGCTCTAATGACCACCAGTATATGTGTGTATTGAAAGAGCTAGATGACGAATGATGGCGTGTGACGTCATGGTAGTGGTGTCCCAATCCTTAGGGGAATATTTTCTCCCCTACCCCTTGGCACTCTTTCAAGGGACAAGGGGAAGGGGTATGCGGAGGGGTAGGGGAAGGGGAATAAAATATTCTATTCTATAAAATAGAACTGGGATTGGGCCTAAGAGCCTCCCAAATCTCATAAACAAGCTGCTGCATCTCTACTTTCAAAAATCTATAAAAATAAAAGTTATAGATTCCACAGACCATTTTCACCTGAGATTGAGAGTAATCCTTGCCACAATGTCAGCTGCATAGCTTCAGGACAGTCTGATGTGCAATTACAAAATTACAGCCTCCCAAATCTCAAAAATAATCTGCTGCATCTCTAAATTCAAAAATGTATATTAAAAAAATGTATAGATTGCACAGACCACTTTCACCTCATATTGAGAGTACACCTTACCACAGTGTCAGCTGCATCGTTTCACTACTGTTTGATGTGTTATTACAAAATAAGAGCCCCCCCCCCCCCCAAATCTCGTAAATATGCTTCTGCATCTCTAATTTAAAAAATCTATAAAAATAAAAGTTATAGATTGCACAGACCACTTTCACCTCAGATTGACAGTAAACCTTACCACAATGTCAGCTGCATTGTTTCAGTACTGTCTGATGTGTAATTACAAAATAAGAGCCTCCCAAATCTCAAAAATAAGATGCTGCATCTCTACTTTCAAAAATGTATTTTAATCCCACTGTGACGAGTGGGGCAGGGCCGAGAGCCATGAGAACGGAGCGAAGCCGGTGAAGTTAATGAGAATGAGCGACACCTGCACCACTTACCAGTCTCGAGTCCCACGGAAGAGCTCCTGACGGATAATTGGAGCAGTACAACATTGAAGGATGAGAGAGGACCAGACACTTGTGGACTATTTAATTATTACAGTTTTATTTGAATGTTCACCGGTTATCGCCTCCTTCCTCCCGACTTATGAATGTTCTTACACCCATCAATTCACTCTATCAACAAATTATTACACAAACATATATTACAAACATTCATTGCCAAAGAAGGTGGCTGTTCACATAATGCTGTATCCAAGCATGTTAACAGAAAGTTGAGGGGAAGGAAAACGTGTGGATGAAAAAGATGCACAACCAACCGAGAGAACCACTGAATCCCCACTGAAGCTAAGCAGGGCTGAGCCTGGTCAGTACCTGGATGGGAGACCTCCTGAAAAAACTAGGTTGCTGCTGGAAGAGGTGCTAGTGAGGCCAGCAGAGGGTGCTCACCCTGTGGTCTGTGTGGGTCCTAGCGCCCCAGTGTAGTGATGGGGACACTATACTGTCAACAAGCACCGTCTTTCGGATGAAATGTTAAACCGAGGTCCTGGCTCTCTGTGGTCACTAAAAATCCCAGGATGTCTTTCGAAAAGAGTAGAGGTGTGACCTCGGCATCCTGACTAAATTCGCCCATTGGCCTCCGACCATCATGGCCTCCTAACAATCCCCATATCTGCTGATTAGCTTCACTCTGTCTCCTCTCCACCAGTAAGCTGGTGTGTGGTGGGCGTTCTGGCGCACTATGGCTGCCGTCGCATCATCCAGGTGGATACTGCACACACCAGGGGAGGATGAGGAGATACCCCCTGTCTATGTAAAGCGCTTTGAGTGCATAGAAAAGCGCTACATAAATGTAATGAATGAATTAATTAATTAATAAACCGCAGCCTTATGAGGATTATTAAGCAAAATCGCTTCAAGAATTTGAGTGAACTTCACAAGGAATGGACTGAGGCTGGGGTCAAGGCATCAAGAGCCACCGCACACAGACGGGTCAAGGAATTTGATGAAACACGGACAACGTCAAAGGCGTCTTAGCCGGGCTAAGAAGAAGATGAAGTGGACTGTTGCCCAGTGGTTAAAAAGTCCTCTTTTCAGATGAAAGCAAGTTCTGAATTTCATTTGGAAATCAAGACCCTAGAGTCTAAAGTAAGGGTGGAGAAGCTTATTCCCCAAGGTGATTGAAAACTACTGGTGCTGGTTCATTGTGTTTTTTGAAAAACCAAAGACACTGCATCCGTTTACCAAGAAATTTTGGAGCATTTCATGCTTCCTTGTGCTGACCAGCTTTTTGAAGATGCTGATTTCATTTTCCAGCAGGATTTGGCACCTGCCCATGTGGAAGATTTTTATTAATAAGATTTTACTCAATCAAGTATAATCAAGATGAATATAGTCACATATATGCATATGTGTCTTATTCCATCATAATCATATACCCTTTGTGTGAAAGGAATGTGCCTACGTCTGAAAAAAACATCCTGACCACCACAGATAGAAAACTCTTTTCTTTACCTTAGCAAGTCTCAGGAAACATCTGGAAAAACATGCAATGGGCCTCTTTTCTTTACCATAGCAAGTCCCTAGGGAGGTATCAAAATTGCAAGCATAAGGAAAAGTCTGACTATTTGGAAACGCCCTGTATAGGGTATATAATGAGATGCTACCTAGCATTCGGGAGATCTTCTCACAAAGAGGATCTCGGCTTTGTTTCTCTCTGAAATAAAGTCCATCTTCTGGAAACGAAACCCCGAGACTGTGTGATTCCTCAGATCCATGGCAGACAAAAATACACTACACCCACACTGCCAAAAGCACCAAAAGTTGATTAAATGGTTTTGGTCAAGTCAAGTCACCTTTATTTATATAGTGCTCTAAACAAAAAAGATTGTCAAAGCAACTGAACAACATTAATTAGGAAAACAGTGTCTCAATAATGTAAAAATGACAGTTAAAGGCAGTTCATCATTGAATTCAGTGATGTCATCATTCAGCTCAGTTCAGTTCATGTAGTAAATTAAGTGTCCCCAACTAAGCAAACCAGAGGTGACACCGGCAAGGAACCAAAACTTCATCGGTGACAGAATGGAGAAGAAACCTTGGGAGAACCCAGGCTCAGTCGGTGGGCCAGTTCTCCTCTGACCCGATGAAGCCAGCAGTTCAGTTCAGGCTGCAGCAAGTCAGATTGTGCAGAAGAATCATCGGTCTCCTGTGGTCTTGTCCCAGTGGTCCCAGTGATAAAGACTGGATCTGGTGGCTATGTTGACCTCAGAATAAGAGAGAAACAGACTAATCAGACTAATATTACCGTAGATGCCATTCAAATACTTAGGTGCTAAACCATTCAGGGCTTTATAAGTAACAAGCAAGATTTTAAAATGTGTACAATGTTTGATAGGGAGCCAGTGCAGTTTTGACAGAACTTTGCTAATATGGTCATATTTCCTGGTTTTTGTAAGAACTCTAGCTGCTGCATTTAGCATCTAGGAATACCTGAAGTTTGTTTATTAGGCATGCAGAACAACCACCCAATAAAGCATTACAATAATCTAACCTTGCGGTCATAAAGGCATGGAATAACATTTCTGCATTTCATATTGAGAGGATAGGCTGTAATTTAGATATATTTTTTAGATGGAAAAATGCAGTTTTACAAATGATAGAAATTAGATTTTTAAAGAAAGAATTGCTATCAAAGAGCAAACCTAGGTTCCTAACGGATGACGAAGAATTAACAGAGCAGCCATCAAGTCTTAGACAGGGTTATAGGCTATTACATGCAGAGTTTTTAGGTCCTATAATTAACACCACCTTTTTTAAATCGTCTATGCATTCCGTTTTTTTTTAATTGGTATGTTTCGACAGGCAGTGAAGAAATATAGAGCTGAGTATCATCAGCATAACAGTTAAAGCTAACACCGTGTTTTCTGATGATTCTAAGGTTAACATGTAAAGTGTGAAGAGTCATGGCCCTAGTACTGAGCCTTGAGGTACTCCATACTGCACTTGTGATTGATATGATACCTCTTCATTCAATGCTACGAATTGATGGCGGTCATATAAGTACGATTTAAACCATGCTAATGCACTTCCATTAATGCCATAAAAGCTTTCTAGTCTATGCAAAAGAATGTTGTGTTCAATAGTGTCGAACTCAGCACTAAAATCCAGTAGCACAAATAGAGAGATACAACCACAATCAGATGATAAGAGCAGGTCATTTGTCTCAGTATTATGATACCTTTTCTAGTATCTTGGACAGAAAAGGGAGATTCTAGATAGGTCTATAATTAAGTAGTTCTCAACTTTTGGGATCAAGTTGTGGTTTTTTGATGAGAGGCTTAATAACAGCCAGTCTAAAGGTTTTGGAGACATACCCTGATGGTAATGAGGAATTAATAATAGTCACAAGAGGATCTATGAATTCTGGAAGCACCTCTTTTAGTAGCTTAGATTGAATAGGGTCTAACATACATGCTGTTGGTTTAGATGATTTAACAAGTTTATACAATTCTTCCTATCCGATAGTAGAAAATGAGTGGAACTGTTCCTCAGGGGATCTATAGTGCACTGTCTGATGTGATACTGTAGCTGAAGGCTGCATTGTTACAATTTTATCTCTAATAGTATCGACCTTAGAAGTAAAGTAGTTCATAAAGTCATTACTGCTGTCATATTGGGAAATGTCAACACAATGTGCTTGACTTCCCAGAAAACTCACAAGACCTGAACCCTATAGAGAATCAATAGGATATTGTCAAGAGGAAAATAAGAAACCAAAAAAAAAAAAAAAAAAATGCAGATAAGCTGAAGGCCACTGTCAAAGGAACCTGGACTTCCACTCCACCTCAGCAGTGCCACAAACTGATCACCTCCATGCCACGCCGAATTGAGGCAGTAATTAAAGCAAAAGTAGCCCCCACCATGTATTGAGTACATGTACAGTAAAGGAAAATTAAGAAGACAAACAATTCACAATTTTTCTTTTTATTGTTCTTATTAAGTATAATAATTTGTTGAGATAGTGAATTGGTGGGTTTTTGTTAAATGTGAGCCAAAGTCATCACAATTAAAAGGACCATAGACTTAAACTACTTCAGTCTGTGTGCATTGAATTTAATTACAATACACAAGTTTCACAATTAGAGTTGAATTACTGAAATAAATTAACTTTTCCATGATATTCTAATTTATTGAGATTCACCTTTATATGAAAGTTTTGGCTTTTATTTTGTAATACCACATCAGACAGTACTGATATGACACATCTGACACTGTGGGAAGGTGTACTCTCAATCTGAGGTTGAGTTAGTCTGTTAGTCTGTATTTTTTATAGATTTTTTAAAGTAAAGATGCAGAAGCAGATTTAGGAGGCTCTTATTTTGTAATTACACATCAGATAGTCCTGAAACAATGCAGCTGACATTGTGGCGAAATGTACTCTCAATCTGAGGTAGAAGTGGCCTGTGCAATCTATCATTTTTTTAGATATATTTTTGAAAGAAGAGATGCAGCATCTCGTTTATGAGATTTGGGAGGCTCTTATTTTGTAATTCCACATCAGACTGTCCTGAAACGATGCAGCTGAGATTGTGACAAGGTGTACTGTCAATCTGAGGTGAAATTGGCCTGTACAATTTATAACTTTTTTAATATACATTTTTGAAAGTAGAGATGCAGCAGATCATTTTTTAGATTTGGGAGGCTGTTATTTTGTAATTACACATCAGACTGTCCTGAAACGATGCATCTGACATTGTGGCAAAGTGTATTCTCAATCTGAGGTGAAAGTGACCTGTGCAATCTATGACTTTTATTTTTATAGATTTTTGAAAGTAGAGATCCAGCACCATAACTATGAGATTTGGGAGGCTCTTATTTTGTAATTAGACATCAGACTGTCCTGAAACGATGCATCTGACATTGTGGCAAGGGGTACTCTCCATCTGAGGTGAAAGTGGCCTGTGTAATCTATAACTTTTTTTTAATATACCTTTTTTAAAGTAGAGATGCAGCATCTCATTTATGATATTTGGGGGGCTCTTATTTTGTAATTCCACATCAGACAGTCCTGAAAGGATGCAGCTGATATTGTGGGAAGGTGTAATCTCAATTTGAGGTGAAAGTGGTCTGTGCAATCTATAACTTTCATTTTTATAGATTTTTTAATATAGAGATGCAGCATCTCATTTATGAGATTTGGGGGGGCTCTTATGTTTGTAATTGAACTTCTGGTACGATACTTGGACATTTCCAATCTGGGAACACTGGTTCTCTTCCAGCAAACGCTACTTTTTTTCCCCAACACACAGTCCGTTACTGTCTGATGCTGAATACCAAAATAAAAACCCTCTAATACTCATATTACAAAATAAGAACAGTAATACATGCTTGCTGCATCTCTAAATTTGAAAAACTATAAAAATAAAAGTTATAGAATATACAGAATGCAAAACTGCGATTTCTGGTAATAAGAAGTCAATAAATGCATTTATTTTATATATTTATACAACACAACGACATATGTAGCATGAATATGTAGTTATAGCGATGTTGTTTTTAAAATATCAAATCAGGTAATTTTTGAGGATTAGTGTTCAGTTACCGTTATTTTAAAAACTTATTTCAGGCTAACGTTAAGTTGTATAAACACAGGTTGCGGTTGCCTTTTTACGTTACATATTGTTCTTTTTTTTTCACTGATCTCATGTTAACTAATGTCATATTGATGACTTTCAGATAGTACAGAGACAGGCTGTTGACAGTTGATTTTCAGCTTTGCACTGCACTATATTGTTAGCAGCAGCAATTAGCATGTTAAGTAAATGTAAAATGAAGCTTATTGTTTACAATTCTTACAATTACATATATTAATATAATTATGTACTTATTCATATACACAATATATTCAGGCATACTCGTATACAAACATGTACACTGCCATTCAAAAGTAATGATGCTGAAAATTCAGCTTGGAATCAAAATTGAAAACAGTTATTTTAAATTGTAATTATATATTACGGGATGACCTTTTCTTTGTATTTTTATTGAAATAAATGCAATTAACTATTTACAGCAATTCATGAATACATTTCTAATAAATTTAATAGCATACCAAGCATTTTGTATGTGTCCTTTCTTTCATGTTGTCCTTGCATAGTCTCCACCATGGTTTGCTGTGCTGCATGGGGATGCTCCACTCGGTCAGAGGAAGGTGTGCGAATGTATGGCTTCCCTGCTGACATGGAGAGGAGAAAATAATGGTTGGATCAAGTCAGCAGCAGCCATCTAAATATAAATAAAAATTACAACAACAACAAAAAATTGTTAGGTAATTATACTTAAATTTACTTAAACCTGAGCTGAGACATTGCAGGGAGTCATCAGTGTTACCTATAACTGTGCATTTAATATGTGGGTAAACAAAAAAACAAAACAAAAAAAGTTGTGTGTGGAAACTAAACTCAAGTCACTCTGCAGGCACATTTTGAGGAAAACCAATTTGTCATGACCAAAAAATTAAAGAGTAGGCTGAGACCAGATGCTATTCCCACAATCTTTGTGGTCAAAGTAACTGTTGGGGAGTAACTAGTTACATGTAACGGCGTTACGTAATTTAATTACAAAATAAATGTAACAGTAATCAATTACAGTTACTAAGAAAAAATGAGTAATTAAATTACAGTTACTTATGAAAATTGTAATGATTACAAAGAGGATTACATTTGAATATTTACACACATCCACATACAGCTTATTTCTTTCCCAAATTGCACTAAAACATGTGTCCCATAATCCGTAGAATTCAGTCATAAAAATGGAATTCAGCCTATAACGCGGATGAAATATGCCACATTTTGGATGAATGAATCAAAAGTAGGTCAGTAGGCCTACACTTGAATAAAAACGCGATATGGACTGGTGTCTGTGAATATTAAGCCGCAAAAAGACTGAATATGAATCCTGCACGTTCTGCGTTTCTGTGGAAATCAGGCGCTGACTGGACTTTGGGAGAACCGGGACTATTCCCGGTGGCCTGGCAGACGATTTGGCCCTACTTTGATATTGTTATTGTATAATTGCAGGCCGAACATACTAAAGCGATTATTTCCGAATCCGCCATTCGATAATTAAATCTCTAATAAATCATGAATCGGTTAGTTGTGACTGGCCATGGTTGGTCTCGCACGCTCTCTGCGCCTCCGCTGAACGGTTTGGATCAGACTCCGGAGTAATCAATGCGAGAGAGAGAGACCAGAGTGAACTGTGTAGCGCACAGCTGGAGCAGAGAAGCGACACTTCTGTTCAGGGTTTCAGGTGCAGGTCAGTTTCATCTGTAAATATGCTAATGTAGTTTTGTCTTTGTTTAATTAGTCAAGTAGCAGCAGCAGCACATTGCTCACACTCACTCAAAATACTGTATAAACGACGTCATTATTATCTATTGTAATGTTACAGTAGTAATATAGCAGACAAATCATCATATTTCCTTAGGAAAATTAATGTAGCCTATGGTATGGTACTAACCGTGGTTTAACATGGAATTTGTTGTAAAAAATAAATACAAGTGGTAATTCATTTGCCAAAAAACAAAACAAAATACACCTACAACATGGTAAAAGTCAAATAAAAATCTTCAGTATTAAAGTCATGAGAGAGATGGATGGATAATGGAAGTGAAGGTGCAGTTCAGGAGAGAACTCTTAATTATGTTGCAAGTCCCCCAACCTAAGGATTCAAATTTTTCATGTCAGGTCCATAAAAAAAAATAGGGTTGTCCATGTTTCAGAATGGGTTGTGGGTGTATGAGTGTGAGATTTCCCAGCCTATTTCTTTATTTTTATTTTGAGAACCTATCATCATATCATATACAAAGAGACAGCAGTGTTTCAAAAAGACACCAATGTTTCAGGAGTTTAGTACACAAAATAGGACACATGCTTATTAGATAACCGTATTTAAGTTGATGTATATGCTTTAATTTTTTTTTATTAACTATTTTTCCCCAAACCATTGTTAGATGCAGTTAGATGCCTGTACACTGTAAAAACTAAAGGTTCCTGGAGGCACCTTTTGGGGTTCTTCACTTCGCCACACCGGCGGAACCCTCTGAAGAGCTTCTAGGCACCACTCTAAATGGGGGTGGTTCTCTGAGGAACTTTCAATGGTTCCTGGAGGAACCCTTTTATTAGGATGGCCAGGAACCACCTGGGGTGCTTCAAGGCACCATTTCCCTAATTTCAGTTCTTCACCCCCTCCCCCGGTTTATTTATTTTTCCTGCTATTGACATTTTTTATGATTTAAAAAAACAAACTGAAAAAATAAAACAAATGCATATAAAACATAGTTTATTGATAAGCAACAATATCCATAATCACCTTAAATAGTCAATACTGCACATCACAATCCCATTCATGGACACATCAGTGTTAATATTGCTATAAACAAATATAAAACAACAAAAAAAAACATTTACACCTTGGTAAAATTATAAACAAATAAATGTGACTCAATTATCTTAGAACTTTAAAAAACATTTAATGTACCTGCAACAATGATACAATTTAAATTAATAAATTCAATTCAATTTTAGACACAATGCAACTAATAGTAACATTTTCTTTCCTGTTCTAAATTATGGAAACTGATTGGAAGAATTATCACAGGACATTTTAAGAAATTGATAAGCCTCAAGATAGCTTAATAAACCAGTTTCTCAGCAGCGGAAGTTGTTATAGTTGGGTTAACTTCGAGAGCAGTGAATGGGAGAGTATCACAAATATTTTTGCATTCTCATTTACTCAAATAACAAAACAAAAACTCTAAAGATAGCATTTTCACAACTTTCAATCAAAGGAAAAAATCTGACAGAGACTGATAACAGCAGTCAGAAGATAAAACAATGTCAAATTTAGCATTCCTCCAAAAGACTCTGGATTTGAAACACCCTTGCATTAGCTATTTTTTTTTTAGTAATTTGATACAAATGTGATATAATACAAAGTATAGCGTTATTAATGCACATAATTTTTAAAAAATCAAAATATTAAAAAATGGTGAGGATTTACGATGCTGATGGCCGCTGAAACACATCATCAGTCTTATGGAAATGGTCCATGGTCTCCTCCTGAATGGCCAACAGATACAGCAGAAAAACAGTGCGCTTTAGTGTACTTTTAATTGCTTTTCTGTATAATGTTGAACAGAACACAGTTACTCATAGTAAGGTGAACTCATGTCGGCAGGTTCATCAGCAAGAAGCTCCTCACCATCAGGAAAGACTGCAGTGCTGCTCTCACCAAATGGGTCTCCTGCTATTACCACAGCTGTTCTGAGATTATGTGTAGGCTGTTCATTGAAAAAAAGAGTGATTTACTAAAAATTAAATAACAAAATATTTACATTTATTCGTTTAGCACAGGTATTTTTTAAATTATCTTAAAAATGAGGAACACCACAGGAATTATTTTGTCATATTAGTGCATTGATGGTTGTGGGCTAATTAAGTGCACAATGTGTGTATAAGTTGTGTGTGTACACTACATATGTATACACACATGGACAAACTCATACTTACCTCATCATATACATCCAGGACAGCAGGATCATCATTTTACAGGAAGGGCAATGTTAGAATTACTCTGGAAACAATAAAAAAAGAGAAAAGAAAAAAAGAACTGTTAATAAACTATAAATAATTGAATGTTTTAGAAGTGTTTCTGGTGTGTCTCTGCAAAACTTATTTACACACCTACAAAAGATGGGGTACGTCCAGAGAGGTCTGTTTATTGTCAGCCAGCATCAGACTTCAGCAGCTGTCTGTCCTCTGCCTCACAGGTGTCCACTACAGAGACACATTTCTTTATTAACTGCTGAATAAAAAGAAGGGTCGTTTTTTAATTGTTTAATTCAGTTCAGTGTAACAGTGTACACAGTCATATATAATTTTGGATTAGGCCAAGCTGAAACACCATTTCAGTTATTTCAATGTCAAATAAATAATTAAATACTTACATAGTGCTGTTCTGTGAATCCTTTGAGACTTTTAGAGAAGTCATACTGGATTTTCTGAGGAGAGAAAATGATCAAAACCAGTTTTATGTAACGTTACGTTATGTGCAAATGACTCGAAAAATAGGCTAACGTTAATAGCCTTACGTTACATGTAACGTTACGTTAACATGGATGTGTAACTATTTAAAAAACGTAAAAGACAACAATAATTTAGAAAAGTTGAAGAAAAGAGTTACAATGAATAAAGGTAAACAATAAACATCATGTGTAAGTTAAACCTAACTAATAATTATTGTTTGTGACCTTGTGTTTGTAGTCTCCATTTCGTCCCACAAAGTGCATTAGACTCGTAAGCATCGCAGCTATTAAATTAATGGTTAAAACAAAACATTGTATGAATCAGTATACAAATAATAAATCTGTGTATTTATATCGGAGCCTTTACTCACCTTGCGCAGCGGGTGTTTCTTTCTTTGAGGAAAGGAGCCGTTACTTCCTTGTATTTGAAATCGCTCTTCCACGCGCATGCGCGCAAACAGCAGGAGCGCGAGGACGCCAAGCCTCATGAATTTTCTTCTTCTTGACAAAAGCTGAACAGTTATTTCTGATTAATTTTAACTTATTTCATTAGGGGGAAAAAATAATCTAAATATTACTATTGTACCGATTGTTATAATTATAGTTTTTTTTTATTAAATTAATGCGTTTAGTCATATTAAGTTGAATAATATTTTTAATGTTTGCTTTAAAGTTTCAAAGTAAACTATCCTCCTTCAAATGATTTAACATTTAGCCTATTTCAATAAAACTATTTTTAGTTATTGCAGTATTTAAGTTTAAGTCTGGAGGAAATTAATAAATAATAATAACAAACATGCTGTAGCCACTGGATGCCTGTTTGCTTGTATATATTCCCTATTGCTGAGAAGTGTTTTCAGAAATAATTGTAACATTTTAGTTGGATATTCTGTCTGTTTAGAAGATTTTGTATGTCCTTTTGCTTTTGTTATTTAATTTATTTATGTTTTGACAGATCAAATGTGAAGATTTGTTCAACCATTTAGGTTTTTTTTTCACATGCAAGTGCCACAAAACTAATTGTTCCATCACATTCCTAAAAAGTAAATAATAATAATAATAAGTCACATTTAATTTTTGTCACTTCTCTGGGTTCTTCCAGATGCTGGCTTTTACAAGTGAGATCTTCCAGGAACCACTTTAATGTTAACAGAGCTTGCAGTAACCCTTTTTTTAAATGTGAGTTCCACCAGGAACCTCCAGAGCACTTTGAGGTCTCAGTGTAATGAAAGGGTGACTCCAGAACCTCAGAACTGGGAACAAAGTGCTTCAAGGATCCCATGAGTTCCTGCACGAACTGCAAAGACTATAATGGTTCTTCCAGGAACCCTATTATGAGAAAAAGAGCTTTGAGGCACTTAAAATACATTTTAAGGTTCCTGGAGTACTCAAAAGGATACCTGAGGCACCTTTAGTTTTTACAGTGTAGTTATGCAAAGATTTGGTTTCAAAAACAGTATCTATAAACTATTTCTTTTGATTTTAAATCTGCATCGAACTTCAGATCAATCTCATTAAAGTAAAAGGCAGTACTAAAGTCTGATTGTGTGGTGGATGTGTTCAAATGGGATCATCTTAATTCAAGTGATGAAGGATGGTGAAAGTCTGACAGTGTTGAGCACTACTTTAAGGTTAAACCTGCATGGTGTAAATGGTTGAAGATGATTAACAGTTGCAAATAAACATTCATTAGAAATTTATAAAAGTAATCAAAAAGTACTCAAAAGTAATTAGTTACATTACTTTTTTAAAGTAATTAAAAAAGTTACACTGCTATTACATTTTAAACAGGGTAACTTGTAATCTGTAACCTATTACATTTCCAAAGTAACCTTCCCAACACTGTCCACGATGCACCCCTAGACCTGTAAACATACAGCAAAGCGCTGCTGATTACAGCTATATTATTTCAGGTGATACATATATAATAAGTACAAACTCCTATTATTTGAAGTAATATTTCTAATTTTGAAGTGATGTGATATTTTCAATATTTAAAATGAGCAATTCCATGTATTCTGCCTCTATCAGTTTCAAAGGTTGTGGAAAAAAAGAATGAGGACACTTAGAGAAGGGAAAGTGACAGTGAAGAAATAGAGGACAAGGCTAGAGAGGAGAGACAGGGACAGGTGACACTACTCAGTCAGCCAGCAGCAAGTCAGTCAGCAGCCAATCAGCATTCCAGTGAACCATCAGCCAGTTACCTGGGTCTATTAAAAAAATTAAAGAGACCAGAAAAAATATTTAAAAAATGCAAAGGCAGCACTAAGAAAAATAAAGAATGAAAATGAAGCTATCAAAAAAAAAAAAAAAATGACCCTCAGCACTCCTGACCTGCATCATCACTGATGCTCCATCACAGAACAGTCCAGTGGCACCACTAATCCTCCACCCACCAGCACCCACAGATTGTTACAGTATGTTACTTTTATACACTAACAAGTTTAAGTATATAATACAGTAGTATTATATGTTATAGACAGGTTATATCATATAGACAGGTAATAGTCAATGAATCACAATGACTAAAAACACTCCACCCATGTTTTTGCAAACTCAATTCACTCTGAATTTATATCAGTAGGGTGCATTTTATTATTAAGGAATTTAATTATTTAATACGTGTAATAAGGAACAAACTTTATAACCTCATTTTACCACTTCCACTCACTGCTGTCACATGCGGTCAAACGTTATATTGAACTAATAGGCTATGTAACGTTAGCTAACTTTCCCCACCCTGCAAAAAAAAAAAAATATGTTTAGACTCCTTTTCTCTAATTCCAAACACGATTTGTGGAAGATTTTTATTGGTGGGATTTTGCTCAATCAAGTATAATCAAGATGAATCTAGTCATATATATACATACATGTTTTATTCCATTAGAATCATATAGCCTTTGTGTGAAAGGAATGTGCCTAAGTCTGCAAAAAACATCCGGACCACCACTTTTCTTTACCATAGCAAGTCACAGGAAACATCTGGAAAAACATACAATGGGTCTCTTCTCTTTACCATAGCGTCTCCCTAGGGAGGGATCAAAATTGCAAGCCTAAAGAAAAGTTTGACTATTTGGAAACGCCCTGTATGGGGTATATAATGAGATGCAACCTAGCATTCGAGAGATCCCTTGCAAGGGGGCTCGACTTTGTTTTGCTTGAAATAAAGTCTTTTCTTCTGAGAGAAAAATCCCTGACTGAGTTTGATTCTTCTGAGAGCCGGCAAAAGACACCACAGATTTGGCACCCCAGATGGGACTGGACAAGAGTGACAGAGTGGACAACCGCTTTTGAGCTGACCAATGATCAACACAACCGGGTGGCCACCATAAAACAAGGTAAGCATTTTTGCTTATAGAATTCGTTTGTGTTGGTTGAGGTCAGTTCTGAGTGGTAAGGACACTTAAAATCTACTCTTCCAAATTTAGAAAAAATAGGATATCCAAATTGAAAAAGGGGTTTTACTCCAGAAGAAATAACTGCATGCACATATTTTGTTTATTAATAGGAAAGCCTTGTAAGGTAACCTAGATTTAAAACAGAAATAGTGTAGGCAAAAAGGACATTGTAAAATCTGTGTTTATTGGATAGCTGTACCAAGTAGGACAGTGATAAACGGATAAGCAGATTAAGGAATCGCGAGAAAAAGTCCCACGGATACCGCTTTGAGAAAGTATAGGTGAAATTCTCAAAGGACAGAAATAGGTGGGCCCTTAAGGAGCTCTAGGAAGAGCTGTGTTTTGTTGTGTGGATGTATCTGTGTTCGGATGAATGAATTTGTGATTGGTGATGAATGTATGAACAAATAAATTCCGTATTGAGTGGGTAAGGGTTGAGCACCGTTCCTGGACCTTCACTTAAGTGTGAACTGGCGGAATTGGACTCAACCAATATCCACTTGAGAGGGATGAATGTATGATGAGCCTTGATAATAAAAGGACAATTAATGACTGATTATCCCTTAGATAAAGGGAAAAAGTATGCAAGCATAAGCACTCTGGCTCAATAAAGAGTGTAGCAAGTGTGAATGGGCTTAGGGAAATAGTATCAATAAAGTTTGAACCGAGATCTATAATAGAGTTTTGCATTTTGGATGTCTGTGTGAAAGGGGAGAACATTTTCTGAGCCCAGTCCAGTGGGAGTGAGAGCAAGGGAGGAAGTTCCCACATTAAAGTTTTAATACATGGGTGGACAAAAAAGGAAAGAAAAGTAAAAATAAAAATAAAGAATTATTGTTAGAAATAGTTATCTACAAAGTGATAATAAAATAGAGTAAATAAAATAGACAGTTAAATAATAATATAAATTTAAGAAGTGTAAACGCATGAGACAATAAAAAACTAAATTCAAAAGGGTATAACACATAAAAAAGAATAGAAAGTAGGGTGAAATGGGTAAAAAATAGTTAAATTCAGTAAAAGGAAAAGAAGAAATTGTAACCAAGTTATTATATAAAACTAAAAAGTTGATTTTTGGTGGTAATAATATAAATAAAGATATGGCAGCCACACCAGTGGAAATCATTGGATTAAAAAATCCACTGTGTAAAGCGCAAATAGACAAAATCTCAAAAAAATGGCAGAAGAGAACAAAAAATATGACGACAAAATGGCCAAAGGAAGGGACATTTGATGTGGCATTGTGTGAGGAAATGGAAACTCTAATAAAAAATTATAAAACTAAAAGCATCAATATGAAAAAAGAAAAAAGAGAAACAAAAAGGGAAAAAGAGAAAGAAATACTTGCGCTGTTTAAAAAAGAAGGTGAAGATATGTTGAAGAGTATAAAACAGGCTAGGAAAGTCCTGAAGGAGGCAGAGAAGGATAACATTAGAAAAGAAAAGAAATATGCAGACCCCCCTCCTTATCTGCCTTTAGCAAGAGAATTCCCAATACTCAAGGGAACCATGGAGGTAACAGGAGAACTAGAGTTAGAAGGGCAGTTAGAGATGGATGATAGAGAGGAACCAGCTGTAAAAACACAGAGGCAAACCAGACAGGAAAGTGCAGAAGGTTTGCAACTTGACTGTTACAGACAAGCACGTACAGCGTTAGAAAAAATGAAAGCAAGTCAGGAAGATAAAACCTGGTTTGAGGAAGGATTAGAAAGAAAACGGAGGGAAGATAGAGATATTGTAGCACAAGTACAAGCTTTGGAAGAAGAAATGGAAGAGAAAATTAGAGAATCAGGGAAGAAGATCAGAGAGGTAAACAAGTTGGAGAGAGGAAAGAGTAAGTTGTTCTACGGTAGTGAGGATGAGAATCAGGCAGAGGAGTTATTTGATAACAGTAAATGGGAACAGGGCAGAGATAAAGGGACACTTAGACCACTGGCCGCACAGCTCCCAATTTTAATCAAGGGTGAGCAGGGACAGTATGTCCCCTGGGCTTCACAGGACCTCGAGGGGCTTGTCACTCGTCTTCCTGATATTCATGAGGGTGCAGGGAAATTCATTAAAGTGTTTGAAGAGGAAACAATGGGAAAGCTATTGGCAGTGGGAGATGTTAAAGCTCTGCTGGCTAAAATTATTGGAGGGACAAAGATGGAAGAAATTCTTCTTACAACGACTCTAAACAGAGCAGTGAACTCTCACAATATGGATGGGATTGTTTTTGATGCATTCCGCCCAGCAGTATGGCAGGCATTGCGTGCGGAGTATCCGATCAGACTGAATCCTAAATCACTGAAGGGAGAAGGAATTGGAGATTTAGAGAATCCAACCACTTATGTCCAAAAAGAGCTGAAAAGGTGGAAACAAGAAACTGAGGGGGATCCCGAGGGAGACCCATTAATGTCAACATTGTTTAGACAAGCTGTGATTGATGCTATGCCGCCAGCGGTAAAAAGCAAGCTGGAGGATGTGGTCGGTTTAACTTCTAAAACACACAAAGAGTTTTGTGACCATGTGTCTCATGCAGTGGAACAGCAAAGAAAAAATGAACTAAAACTTAAAAGTCAAGAGAAAGAGTTACAACGTAAACTAACTCAATTACAGCTTGAAGAACTCACAAAAAAGAATAAGAAAAATATTCAAGCTTCAGTAACAAATGCAACAGCAGAACAAATGACTCTAGTACCTCCAGTAATTGCTCCACAACCTACTATTCCGTCAAGTCCACTTACAGCAGTTCCTCCAAATGAACACTTGAACTCTGTGCCCATAATAAACGTTTATACTCAACAGCCAGGACAAATGGGATGGAGAAAAAACCCCATACAGCAAAGAGGCAGAGGCAGAGGCAGAGGCAGAGACAGGCCTCCACCATTGTGCTGGGGTTGTGCGCAGCCCGGACACATCAAAGCTGACTGTCCAACTCAACAATGGCCACAGCAACCTCAGGGTAGAAGGGAGATGAGCTGGCAACAGCCTACTCAGGGTCCAGTGCAGGGCCCAGTAAACCCTTGGGGAGGTCCCAATCCAGGCTATTAGGGGTGCCCAGAGAATCCTAAAGGGGAGAGTCAGCTTCCAATTTTATCAACAAAAGCTGATCAAGAGCCTATTATGCAGATTAAAATAGAGGGAGATACATTTCCATTTTTGGTTGATACGGGGGCAAATTTAACGTGCATTAATTTGAAATATGCTTCACATCTCCCCTTGTCTGGAAAATTTGCAAAGACAATAGGATTCTCGGGAAAAATGCAATTGATTCCCATAACAGCTCCAGTGTGTCTACAAACAAAAGATCAAAGTATAACAATGCCCATTCTGGTATCAAATCAAACTCCTATTAATTTGTTAGGAAGAGATGCATTATGTAAATTAGGACTACAAATTTGGTGTTCTCCAGAAGGTATATATATTGATTCAATAGGAACAGAAAAACAAATGATGGTTGCAGAGCCAAAAGCAAATGTTTTTTGGATAGGACAGATAGAACAAGATGTGAGACAGACGGTCAATAAATGGGGAAAGTTTATTGAAGCACAGATACCTGAAGCACAGCTATCAAAGTCAGAATTTCATTGCACAATGATGTATGATCAAGAAAGAGATGAAAATATAGAACAGAAATGGCAAAAAGAAACAAAAGGACAGCAGATTGAGATAGTCTCCCAGTACATCATCATAGGTAAGGAGGGAGCAGCTTTAAACATACCAGAAAGTGAATTTGTCAAAAAATGGTTCAATGTAAATAACTCTGTCCCGCATATTGCAGTATATGTAGGAAGAAATTGGGAAGCGAAAGATTTAGGACCAATGATGAAAAGGGCAGAACAAAGCAAATGGGAATCAACAGAAAACCCATTGATTTTTCATTCAGCTGACAAAAATTACATCAAAATTCTGTGTGCAACCAGTTTGCTGGGAATTCCACAGGAAGTAGTTATCAGCCAAAAGAAAGTAACACAGATGACTACAGCATCTGATTTAATTAACACAAATGAGACTGAATTATTTAAGGAAATGGAGTGTCAGGTACCATCTGAACTATGGTCTCAACATGACACAGATATTGGATTAATAAAATCAGCAAATCCAGTAAGAGTTCAACTTAAGCCAAATGCACGTCTGCCTAGAAAAGCACAATATCCTTTACGAGCAGATGCAGAAGCAGGAATAAAGGACACAATTGAAGGCTTAGTTAAGGCAGGGGTATTGATAGAAACTACTAGTTACTGTAACACTCCAATTATGCCTGTAATCAAATCAGACAAAAACAGATGGCGACTTGTTCATGATTTACGAACAATAAATGAAATAACGGAAGATATGCCAGCTGAGGTACCAAACCCACACACTTTACTGACAAATGTCCCTCCTGATGCCAAATACTTTACTGTAATTGATCTTTGCTCTGCCTACTTCAGTGTACCGCTTGCAGAAGAGAGTAAATATTTGTTTGCATTCACACATGCAAATAAGCAATATACATATTCTAGACTACCTCAGGGATATAAACATTCACCACATATATTCAACAAGATTTTGAAGGATGATTTAGAAGACCTTGTAATAGACGGTACACTATTACAATACATGGATGATTTAATTATCTGTTCTACCTCACTAGAACAATGTCACAAAGACTCAATTAAGGTGTTGACAAAATTAGCAGAAGGAGGACACAAGGTGTCTAAAAACAAATTGCAGTATTGCCAGCCTCAAGTGGAATACTTGGGAAGATTAATTGCATTTGGTACACGAGCTATAGCTCCAGCTCAGTTAGAAGGTATAAGTAAAACACCGTTACCTCAGACAGTAGGACAAATGATGACATTTCTAGGAATGACAGGCTTTAGTGCCGATTGGATAGAGGACTATGCAGTAAAGACAGGGCCTTTGAGAGAAATGATGAAACAAGCAGGATTACAACATTTAAGAAATCCATTAAAATGGAACACAGATGCCTTACTAGCATTTGAAGCAATAAAAAAAGAATTACAACAGGCCCCTGCCCTGGGAATGGCAGAATATGATAAAATGTTTCATCTATACGTGGCAAATAGAGTTGATGGTTATGCATCAGCTGTATTAATGCAAGAAACCTGTAGTGGGAGGAAAAAACAGCCTATAGCATACTACAGCACAAAGTTAGACAATGTAGCCCAGGGATACCCACCATGTTACCAACAGGGTTTAGCTGCAGTGTATTATGCTTATGAAAAAGCATCCACAATAACTATGGGGTATCCAGTAACAATATATACCCATCACAAAGTTGTGGAATTAATAGAACAAGGGAAATTTGTTCTGACACAAGCTCGAATTCTAGCCTATTCCTCATTACTCACATATCCAGATGTTACCATTAAAAGATGCCATACAGTCAATCCGGCTGAATTAATTCCTTTGGCTTTCGAAGGAGAACCTCATGAGTGTGTGAATGAGTCCTTGGCATTTACTAGATTACGACCAGATCTAGAATCAACACCCATTACTGAAGCAGAAGTAACTTACTTTGTAGATGGTTCTAGCTTTAGGGATCACGAAGGAAATCATACAGGATATTCAGTAGTGAAGAAAAACAAAAAAGAATTTGAATCTGTGATATCACAACATTGTGTACAGCCCTGCTCTGCTCAATTAGCAGAATTAAAAGCTCTCACAACTGCATGTCAGTTAGCAAAAGGACAAACTGCTAACATTTTTACAGATTCAGCGTATGCTCATGGTGTATGTCATCTATTCGGAGCAGTGTGGAAACAAAGAGGTTTCAAAAAGAGTGATGGGACTCCCATCCAACATAGTGAACAAATAGGGCAATTGATTTCTGCTATGATGCTACCAAAACGACTAGCAATAATCAAATGTCAAGCACACAAGAAGGGAAATGACTATGTCATCAAAGGAAATAATGCAGCAGATTTAGAAGCTAAAAAAGCTTCAGGGTGTCAGGTAGCAGTATTAGCACCTGTTGTACTTATCGAGCGTCATCCTCAATTGGATGACATTATTCGAATACAACAACAAGCAGGCCCATATGAACAATCAATGTGGCATCAAAGGGGAGCTAAAAAAGACTCACAGGAGATCTGGCGTACACATGAAGGACACATTGTTGCACCTACTTCACTGTTGAATATTCTTATTACAGATGCACATGGTTTTGACCATTGTGCAAGGGGAGAAGTAGTAAGAAAAATTAAACAGCAAGGATATTGGTCTCCTTATTTATATGCAATGGTGGATGAATTTTTGTCCACATGTGAAGTATGTGCTAAATACAATGTAAGAAAAGGCATGGTGACACCAATAGGCCATATTCCAACACCTGAAGGCCCCTTTAAACATCTTGTATGTGATTATGTGGATATGATAAAGCGTGTACAAGGCAAAAGATACATGCTGGTTATCATAGACAGGTTTAGCAGGTGGGTGGAAGCAGTACCATCCGCGGATTTAGGAGCAGGAACTGTAATTAAATTCCTAACAAGAGAGGTAATTCCTAGATTTGGAATTCCATCAGAAATAAGTTCAGATAATGGGTCGGCATTCATACAAAAAACTGTGAAACAAGTGTTGCAACAATTAAGAATAAAACAGAGACTAGGATGCGTTTATAGGCCTCAGTCACAAGGGATAGTGGAGAGAGTTAATGGAGTGATCAAGGCCAAAATAAACAAAATATGTGAAAGTACTAAACTTAATTGGATTGATGCATTACCGCTCGCACTAATGAGCTATCGCATGCAAACTAACAGAAACACGCACTTAACACCGCATGAAATGCTTACGGGTCGACCCATGCCTGTGCCATATTGTAGAGGTCCCTATAAAGGACCGCCTCTAGAACAATTACAAATGGAACTTCGCTCTTATATGAAGAAACTAACTGCCATACATAAAGCTATCTATTTACAGGAAAAAAGAAAAGAGCCCAGTGAGGAATCGGAGACGGCCTGTCCAGTTGTTCCAGGGGATCAAGTTTATCTGAGGGTATTCCGGCGAAAATGGAATGAGCCCAGGAGAGAAGGACCCTACACAGTGGTGAGAGCTACTCCTACAGCAGTCCAAGTGGAGGGAAGCACAACCTGGTATCATCTAAACCACTGTACTAGAGTTCCCACAGGAAAGGCAGAAAGAAAGGAAAGCAGACAATCAGACAATGCAGGAGAGAGCAATGAGGAAGAATCAGAGACACATGATGAAGTGCAAACTGACGAGAGCTCTTTCCTCCTGTCAGACAAACTGGAGAGGACAGAGAATCAGTCTGACAACATGTCTGAAGACCATCCTATGCCTAATGCATCTCATAATGCAGACTCAAACTCAACCGATAGAAAGCAACCTGACTTCCCTTCAATTGACTTTACAACCTTTGAACAAAAGTGACAATGTGATCAACTCAACAGAACCAATGGTAATCAAAAATCGTAGAGACATTGATTATGATGTTCAAGGTGATGAAGACGTTAGTCAAATTGATGCATTATGGGATACAGCCCAAAACAATGAATGGTATAAATGGGCAGCCTTTACAGCTAAAGAAACAGGAAAAGAAAATTGCTTGCTGTGCTCCAAATCTCCGTTAAACAAAGTAATAGCCATACCAAATCCATATGACTACCGAAAATGTGCCCAATTTGGGAGAAACTTTTGTCATTTAACAGATTTTACCAGGCCATATTGTATTGCTGAATGCCTTGGATTTTTAGGAAATCCTAAATTAACAGATTATTTCTTTAGACCACTCTGGGGATCCTGGTGTCAGTATTCAGATATAGGTCAAAATATAAAAATTGAAAAACAAAAAGTAGAGATTCCAAAATGGTATAGCATAGATTATAAACAAGAATATGAGTGTTTCCATAAACCAAAAGGAACCCAAGATGTGGGTAAATTCAAAGGAAGATGTGCTATTATTTGGTATATAGATAAGAAAAATTCTTGGAAATCAGGAGTTCCTTCTAGAGCTCCAGAACTTTTAGCATTCGGAACAACTAAAGGAAGTAAGATAGCACCTGAAAAATGTGAAAATCAAACTATAGCCTTACCTCCAATAGAAATTTATGAAGATCAATCATTAATAATAGCAGATTTCTTTTGGATCTGTGGAGGGGAAATACTATTGCCTTCTTTACCAGTTGGATGGAAAGGTATATGTGTAAGAGTAAGGTTACTTCAAGAAGTTAGCATGGCACAATGGGGAACAGAACAGAGCACAAACAAGGAAGACAATAGAACTAAAAGAGGATACGAGCCAGACCCCAATGTATATTTAGACTCAATTGGACAACCAAGAGGAATTCCTAATAAATTCAAGGCAAGAAGTGAAATAAAAGGAGGTTTTGAGTCAATCCTGGTTTGGATCACACCAAACAAAAATACAGAGTGGATTAATTATATCTATTATAATCAACAAAGATTCATTAATTATACTGATGAGGCCTTAACCTTATTAGGCGACCAAGTGCATGCAACAAGCAGAATGACATGGCAAAACAGACAGGCTCTTAATTGGCTCTTGGCAGACAAGGGAGGAGTTTGTGTTATGTTTGGAGATCAATGTTGTACATTCATCCCAAATAACACCGCCCCTGGAGGAGCTTTCAGTGAAGTTATGACAAAAATTAAAAAATTAAGAAATGAAATTACAACAAATGCCGGAAGAGACCAACACATTTGGGATTGGATTGATGTGAGATTTGGAGCATGGGGAGCATGGTTTGTTAAACTAGGAATGTTTTTAGGAGTTGCCATATTAATAGGAGGATTATTATTTTGCTGTGTATTACCTTTATTAAGATCATTAATCATCAATGCTACTGTTAAGCAAATGGGAGTGATAAAAGTCCCAAATAATCAACAAAGGATCATTGAAAAGAGTCTGGAGGAATACTATGAAGGATGGCTAAACAAACGGAACTTAAATGAGCAAACTTTTGATGATAGTTCTATTGACTCTGAGGATGTTGAAGATGTCTAAGGGTGAACCATACCCTGGATATAAGTGCCAGTTGAACTTTGGCCCAGGGAGGCTCTTTACGATACATAAGGTATCTGAGCTGAAGATCAACTTTTATAATCTTGTGATATTCAATTATTGATGTAATGTATGTATTTTATGTCTTTTATACATAACTGTGATAACCACAGGCAAGTGCTGAACCAATTACACGCTCACGCTTTTAACATTGTGTACTATCAAAGAAGGAATTAGGGAGACTGGATCTTTTACTCGCTCCTAGTCAAAAAAGGAGAGAGATGTTTGGTCCAGTAATCCCTCAGAGTGGAATCTCATAATCTAGTCACTGGTGATAATACAATGTGACTTATTTAGTCACTAGGTAGTGTAACTAATATGACTGGATTATGGAATAGCACTCTGGATAAGAATAATCAAATGTGAGACTTATTAAGTCTCAAAGGGGAGAATATGTGGAAGATTTTTATTGGTGGGATTTTGCTCAATCAAGTATAATCAAGATGAATCTAGTCATATATATACATACATGTTTTATTCCATTAGAATCATATAGCCTTTGTGTGAAAGGAATGTGCCTAAGTCTGCAAAAAACATCCGGACCACCACTTTTCTTTACCATAGCAAGTCACAGGAAACATCTGGAAAAACATACAATGGGTCTCTTCTCTTTACCATAGCGTCTCCCTAGGGAGGGATCAAAATTGCAAGCCTAAAGAAAAGTTTGACTATTTGGAAACGCCCTGTATGGGGTATATAATGAGATGCAACCTAGCATTCGAGAGATCCCTTGCAAGGGGGCTCGACTTTGTTTTGCTTGAAATAAAGTCTTTTCTTCTGAGAGAAAAATCCCTGACTGAGTTTGATTCTTCTGAGAGCCGGCAAAAGACACCACAGATTCAGCTACAATCCTAGCCTAATCTGTTAGTTATCTGATAACATCCCTTAAATCTACTAATTTAATGAGTAATAATCTACTAGAAGGTTTTAACTTACAATTTATTGTTATTAAGATGTACTGATAATATACAATCATATTATTTAAACGTCTTACCTTTTAAAAGTGCGTCGCAAACGGTTTGTTCTGCTGCATCTCTACGACCCGGCATCGGTTTGCTGCTACTTCCGGGAACTATTGAGAGGCTCCACTAGCCGCCATTGCTGTAAAAAAAGCGTTCCATTCGAGTCAATGGAGTTGTCGCAACTGTCTCTCTATATGGCTCTGCCTATACCTACCATTGTATGAATGACAGACTACAACGGTTTGACTTAAAAATCTCCAAATTGGATCTAATGAAGAAAAACAGTCACCTACATCTCGGATGCCCTTGGGGTAAGCTGATAAACACCACATTTTTATTTTAAAGTGAACTAAAGTTAAAAACTGAAACCCAGTTAGTTGTTCAGTTGTAATCATGTACTCACAGTAAGATTGTTACAAACATATAAAACTACATTTCTAGAAACCTACATTGTTGGTTATCTTTTCAGTTTTTCTATAGAAAAAGATGCCTTCAAAGTGAATGGCAGCTGAGGCTGACAGTCCCTAATATTCTGCCTAAATTTTCTCTTTTTTTTTTCTTCTTTACTGTATTGAAGGCATTCTTAAAAATTAGAGGCCATAAAAGGTCCATTTTCAAATGTCAATTAATTATCAGTGAGTCTCAAATCACATGGTTTGTTTTCATTTAAGAACATGTGTTC
>NC_068400.1:5417448-5474696 GCF_023724105.1 Carassius gibelio
GTTTCAGGGATGGCGGAAGGATTGTCCGGTAAAGAAGAGAAGATTGACTGGCGCACTGCTCGCACTAGTTCGGCAAACGGGTCTTGAGATGGATTTCCCCCAGGCTCCGTAGGATTCTGCATCATTGGTCTGATCTTCTGTCACAAACGAGACAGGAGGCAGACAGGATGGACCGTATGTGAGTTTTATTAGCAGAATGCTCCGAACCAGACGGGAATATCAGAGTGAGAGCGAATATGGACCAATATCAATACAACGGAACGATCTCTGATCACAGTAAGTGGAAGTGGAATCACCGAAGGAGGACTGAAGGCAGAAGAAGATTGGCCGATCTTTGAGGGTTCCCAGAAGATTCGCGGATTCTCAGGCGAGTGTTGAGATAGAGTCTGTAAGCCATGTAATGACGAGATCAGACGGAGACTGAAGGTTGAGAGTGGGTATATAAGGGTGAGCAGTGATGAAGGATAGCAGGTGACGGTGATGAGGATGAAGAGATGCAGGTGATGACAATTAATATTCAGGGGATGACGAGCGAGTGGGTGGAGGGAGTGATGATGATGGTGGTGGAATCCTGACACTTACACAACTTTTAATTTTGCTTGGAAAATATCACATTCATGTGAAAAAATGGTCTAAAGCTAAGCCAAACTTTGAACATTTTATAAAAGAGATTAAACAATATGGTACTACATTGGATACAATTAAGAACAAAAAAGCAAGAAAGACCTATGAAGCTTTTTGTTACTTTAAATTGTTGTAATTTTACCCCTGGCATGAATTGTTTTATTTAACATATTCTTTCTAATGTTTATTTGTTTTTGTACTTGTTGTGAGATGTATATGTTTGTACATTTTTTTTTATAATTTTTGCACAATAAAAAAAAAAAAAAATCTATAACGACTCGTTTCAGCGATTCAGAGTCGACTCCTTACTTTAGAAGCCAATAACTTTATAAATCGTGTACTTTTTGGTTTAATTACTTTGCACATTGTTTACACTGATGGACAGCTACATCATACACTGTAATACAGGTAATTTTTGATTTCCCATCTGTGTGGCTCTTTAAAGAATAATTTATTATTTATTCTGGATATTTATTCTATGATTTGTCATTTATTCTGGATAACTTGGTGTAGAAAAAACAGTGATAAAATTATGTAGTCCCTGACCATGCCACACAATGTCATGTCTTTCATGATTTAAATAAATAAATAAACAGACAAATAAATAAATGAATGAATGAAGGAACACATGTTCTTAAATGAAAACAAACCATGTGATTTGAGACTCACTGATAATTAATTGACATTTGAAAATGGACCTTTTATGGCCTCTAATTTTTAAGAATGCCTTCAATACAGTAAAGAAGAAAAAAAAAAGAGAAAATTTAGGCAGAATATTAGGGACTGTCAGCCTCAGCTGCCATTCACTTTGAAGGCATCTTTTTCTATAGAAAAACTGAAAAGATAACCAACAATGTAGGTTTCTAGAAATGTAGTTTTATATGTTTGTAACAATCTTACTGTGAGTACATGATTACAACTGAACAACTAACTGGGTTTCAGTTTTTAACTTTAGTTCACTTTAAAATAAAAATGTGGTGTTTATCAGCTTACCCCAAGGGCATCCGAGATGTAGGTGACTGTTTTTCTTCATTAGATCCAATTTGGAGATTTTTAAGTCAAACCGTTGTAGTCTGTCATTCATACAATGGTAGGTATAGGCAGAGCCATATAGAGAGACAGTTGCGACAACTCCATTGACTCGAATGGAACGCTTTTTTTACAGCAATGGCGGCTAGTGGAGCCTCTCAATAGTTCCCGGAAGTAGCAGCAAACCGATGCCGGGTCGTAGAGATGCAGCAGAACAAACCGTTTGCGACGCACTTTTAAAAGGTAAGACGTTTAAATAATATGATTGTATATTATCAGTACATCTTAATAACAATAAATTGTAAGTTAAAACCTTCTAGTAGATTATTACTCATTAAATTAGTAGATTTAAGGGATGTTATCAGATAACTAACAGATTAGGCTAGGATTGTAGCTGAATCTGTGGTGTCTTTTGCCGGCTCTCAGAAGAATCAAACTCAGTCAGGGATTTTTCTCTCAGAAGAAAAGACTTTATTTCAAGCAAAACAAAGTCGAGCCCCCTTGCAAGGGATCTCTCGAATGCTAGGTTGCATCTCATTATATACCCCATACAGGGCGTTTCCAAATAGTCAAACTTTTCTTTAGGCTTGCAATTTTGATCCCTCCCTAGGGAGACGCTATGGTAAAGAGAAGAGACCCATTGTATGTTTTTCCAGATGTTTCCTGTGACTTGCTATGGTAAAGAAAAGTGGTGGTCCGGATGTTTTTTGCAGACTTAGGCACATTCCTTTCACACAAAGGCTATATGATTCTAATGGAATAAAACATGTATGTATATATATGACTAGATTCATCTTGATTATACTTGATTGAGCAAAATCCCACCAATAAAAATCTTCCACATATTCTCCCCTTTGAGACTTAATAAGTCTCACATTTGATTATTCTTATCCAGAGTGCTATTCCATAATCCAGTCATATTAGTTACACTACCTAGTGACTAAATAAGTCACATTGTATTATCACCAGTGACTAGATTATGAGATTCCACTCTGAGGGATTACTGGACCAAACATCTCTCTCCTTTTTTGACTAGGAGCGAGTAAAAGATCCAGTCTCCCTAATTCCTTCTTTGATAGTACACAATGTTAAAAGCGTGAGCGTGTAATTGGTTCAGCACTTGCCTGTGGTTATCACAGTTATGTATAAAAGACATAAAATACATACATTACATCAATAATTGAATATCACAAGATTATAAAAGTTGATCTTCAGCTCAGATACCTTATGTATCGTAAAGAGCCTCCCTGGGCCAAAGTTCAACTGGCACTTATATCCAGGGTATGGTTCACCCTTAGACATCTTCAACATCCTCAGAGTCAATAGAACTATCATCAAAAGTTTGCTCATTTAAGTTCCGTTTGTTTAGCCATCCTTCATAGTATTCCTCCAGACTCTTTTCAATGATCCTTTGTTGATTATTTGGGACTTTTATCACTCCCATTTGCTTAACAGTAGCATTGATGATTAATGATCTTAATAAAGGTAATACACAGCAAAATAATAATCCTCCTATTAATATGGCAACTCCTAAAAACATTCCTAGTTTAACAAACCATGCTCCCCATGCTCCAAATCTCACATCAATCCAATCCCAAATGTGTTGGTCTCTTCCGGCATTTGTTGTAATTTCATTTCTTAATTTTTTAATTTTTGTCATAACTTCACTGAAAGCTCCTCCAGGGGCGGTGTTATTTGGGATGAATGTACAACATTGATCTCCAAACATAACACAAACTCCTCCCTTGTCTGCCAAGAGCCAATTAAGAGCCTGTCTGTTTTGCCATGTCATTCTGCTTGTTGCATGCACTTGGTCGCCTAATAAGGTTAAGGCCTCATCAGTATAATTAATGAATCTTTGTTGATTATAATAGATATAATTAATCCACTCTGTATTTTTGTTTGGTGTGATCCAAACCAGGATTGACTCAAAACCTCCTTTTATTTCACTTCTTGCCTTGAATTTATTAGGAATTCCTCTTGGTTGTCCAATTGAGTCTAAATATACATTGGGGTCTGGCTCGTATCCTCTTTTAGTTCTATTGTCTTCCTTGTTTGTGCTCTGTTCTGTTCCCCATTGTGCCATGCTAACTTCTTGAAGTAACCTTACTCTTACACATATACCTTTCCATCCAACTGGTAAAGAAGGCAATAGTATTTCCCCTCCACAGATCCAAAAGAAATCTGCTATTATTAATGATTGATCTTCATAAATTTCTATTGGAGGTAAGGCTATAGTTTGATTTTCACATTTTTCAGGTGCTATCTTACTTCCTTTAGTTGTTCCGAATGCTAAAAGTTCTGGAGCTCTAGAAGGAACTCCTGATTTCCAAGAATTTTTCTTATCTATATACCAAATAATAGCACATCTTCCTTTGAATTTACCCACATCTTGGGTTCCTTTTGGTTTATGGAAACACTCATATTCTTGTTTATAATCTATGCTATACCATTTTGGAATCTCTACTTTTTGTTTTTCAATTTTTATATTTTGACCTATATCTGAATACTGACACCAGGATCCCCAGAGTGGTCTAAAGAAATAATCTGTTAATTTAGGATTTCCTAAAAATCCAAGGCATTCAGCAATACAATATGGCCTGGTAAAATCTGTTAAATGACAAAAGTTTCTCCCAAATTGGGCACATTTTCGGTAGTCATATGGATTTGGTATGGCTATTACTTTGTTTAACGGAGATTTGGAGCACAGCAAGCAATTTTCTTTTCCTGTTTCTTTAGCTGTAAAGGCTGCCCATTTATACCATTCATTGTTTTGGGCTGTATCCCATAATGCATCAATTTGACTAACGTCTTCATCACCTTGAACATCATAATCAATGTCTCTACGATTTTTGATTACCATTGGTTCTGTTGAGTTGATCACATTGTCACTTTTGTTCAAAGGTTGTAAAGTCAATTGAAGGGAAGTCAGGTTGCTTTCTATCGGTTGAGTTTGAGTCTGCATTATGAGATGCATTAGGCATAGGATGGTCTTCAGACATGTTGTCAGACTGATTCTCTGTCCTCTCCAGTTTGTCTGACAGGAGGAAAGAGCTCTCGTCAGTTTGCACTTCATCATGTGTCTCTGATTCTTCCTCATTGCTCTCTCCTGCATTGTCTGATTGTCTGCTTTCCTTTCTTTCTGCCTTTCCTGTGGGAACTCTAGTACAGTGGTTTAGATGATACCAGGTTGTGCTTCCCTCCACTTGGACTGCTGTAGGAGTAGCTCTCACCACTGTGTAGGGTCCTTCTCTCCTGGGCTCATTCCATTTTCGCCGGAATACCCTCAGATAAACTTGATCCCCTGGAACAACTGGACAGGCCGTCTCCGATTCCTCACTGGGCTCTTTTCTTTTTTCCTGTAAATAGATAGCTTTATGTATGGCAGTTAGTTTCTTCATATAAGAGCGAAGTTCCATTTGTAATTGTTCTAGAGGCGGTCCTTTATAGGGACCTCTACAATATGGCACAGGCATGGGTCGACCCGTAAGCATTTCATGCGGTGTTAAGTGCGTGTTTCTGTTAGTTTGCATGCGATAGCTCATTAGTGCGAGCGGTAATGCATCAATCCAATTAAGTTTAGTACTTTCACATATTTTGTTTATTTTGGCCTTGATCACTCCATTAACTCTCTCCACTATCCCTTGTGACTGAGGCCTATAAACGCATCCTAGTCTCTGTTTTATTCTTAATTGTTGCAACACTTGTTTCACAGTTTTTTGTATGAATGCCGACCCATTATCTGAACTTATTTCTGATGGAATTCCAAATCTAGGAATTACCTCTCTTGTTAGGAATTTAATTACAGTTCCTGCTCCTAAATCCGCGGATGGTACTGCTTCCACCCACCTGCTAAACCTGTCTATGATAACCAGCATGTATCTTTTGCCTTGTACACGCTTTATCATATCCACATAATCACATACAAGATGTTTAAAGGGGCCTTCAGGTGTTGGAATATGGCCTATTGGTGTCACCATGCCTTTTCTTACATTGTATTTAGCACATACTTCACATGTGGACAAAAATTCATCCACCATTGCATATAAATAAGGAGACCAATATCCTTGCTGTTTAATTTTTCTTACTACTTCTCCCCTTGCACAATGGTCAAAACCATGTGCATCTGTAATAAGAATATTCAACAGTGAAGTAGGTGCAACAATGTGTCCTTCATGTGTACGCCAGATCTCCTGTGAGTCTTTTTTAGCTCCCCTTTGATGCCACATTGATTGTTCATATGGGCCTGCTTGTTGTTGTATTCGAATAATGTCATCCAATTGAGGATGACGCTCGATAAGTACAACAGGTGCTAATACTGCTACCTGACACCCTGAAGCTTTTTTAGCTTCTAAATCTGCTGCATTATTTCCTTTGATGACATAGTCATTTCCCTTCTTGTGTGCTTGACATTTGATTATTGCTAGTCGTTTTGGTAGCATCATAGCAGAAATCAATTGCCCTATTTGTTCACTATGTTGGATGGGAGTCCCATCACTCTTTTTGAAACCTCTTTGTTTCCACACTGCTCCGAATAGATGACATACACCATGAGCATACGCTGAATCTGTAAAAATGTTAGCAGTTTGTCCTTTTGCTAACTGACATGCAGTTGTGAGAGCTTTTAATTCTGCTAATTGAGCAGAGCAGGGCTGTACACAATGTTGTGATATCACAGATTCAAATTCTTTTTTGTTTTTCTTCACTACTGAATATCCTGTATGATTTCCTTCGTGATCCCTAAAGCTAGAACCATCTACAAAGTAAGTTACTTCTGCTTCAGTAATGGGTGTTGATTCTAGATCTGGTCGTAATCTAGTAAATGCCAAGGACTCATTCACACACTCATGAGGTTCTCCTTCGAAAGCCAAAGGAATTAATTCAGCCGGATTGACTGTATGGCATCTTTTAATGGTAACATCTGGATATGTGAGTAATGAGGAATAGGCTAGAATTCGAGCTTGTGTCAGAACAAATTTCCCTTGTTCTATTAATTCCACAACTTTGTGATGGGTATATATTGTTACTGGATACCCCATAGTTATTGTGGATGCTTTTTCATAAGCATAATACACTGCAGCTAAACCCTGTTGGTAACATGGTGGGTATCCCTGGGCTACATTGTCTAACTTTGTGCTGTAGTATGCTATAGGCTGTTTTTTCCTCCCACTACAGGTTTCTTGCATTAATACAGCTGATGCATAACCATCAACTCTATTTGCCACGTATAGATGAAACATTTTATCATATTCTGCCATTCCCAGGGCAGGGGCCTGTTGTAATTCTTTTTTTATTGCTTCAAATGCTAGTAAGGCATCTGTGTTCCATTTTAATGGATTTCTTAAATGTTGTAATCCTGCTTGTTTCATCATTTCTCTCAAAGGCCCTGTCTTTACTGCATAGTCCTCTATCCAATCGGCACTAAAGCCTGTCATTCCTAGAAATGTCATCATTTGTCCTACTGTCTGAGGTAACGGTGTTTTACTTATACCTTCTAACTGAGCTGGAGCTATAGCTCGTGTACCAAATGCAATTAATCTTCCCAAGTATTCCACTTGAGGCTGGCAATACTGCAATTTGTTTTTAGACACCTTGTGTCCTCCTTCTGCTAATTTTGTCAACACCTTAATTGAGTCTTTGTGACATTGTTCTAGTGAGGTAGAACAGATAATTAAATCATCCATGTATTGTAATAGTGTACCGTCTATTACAAGGTCTTCTAAATCATCCTTCAAAATCTTGTTGAATATATGTGGTGAATGTTTATATCCCTGAGGTAGTCTAGAATATGTATATTGCTTATTTGCATGTGTGAATGCAAACAAATATTTACTCTCTTCTGCAAGCGGTACACTGAAGTAGGCAGAGCAAAGATCAATTACAGTAAAGTATTTGGCATCAGGAGGGACATTTGTCAGTAAAGTGTGTGGGTTTGGTACCTCAGCTGGCATATCTTCCGTTATTTCATTTATTGTTCGTAAATCATGAACAAGTCGCCATCTGTTTTTGTCTGATTTGATTACAGGCATAATTGGAGTGTTACAGTAACTAGTAGTTTCTATCAATACCCCTGCCTTAACTAAGCCTTCAATTGTGTCCTTTATTCCTGCTTCTGCATCTGCTCGTAAAGGATATTGTGCTTTTCTAGGCAGACGTGCATTTGGCTTAAGTTGAACTCTTACTGGATTTGCTGATTTTATTAATCCAATATCTGTGTCATGTTGAGACCATAGTTCAGATGGTACCTGACACTCCATTTCCTTAAATAATTCAGTCTCATTTGTGTTAATTAAATCAGATGCTGTAGTCATCTGTGTTACTTTCTTTTGGCTGATAACTACTTCCTGTGGAATTCCCAGCAAACTGGTTGCACACAGAATTTTGATGTAATTTTTGTCAGCTGAATGAAAAATCAATGGGTTTTCTGTTGATTCCCATTTGCTTTGTTCTGCCCTTTTCATCATTGGTCCTAAATCTTTCGCTTCCCAATTTCTTCCTACATATACTGCAATATGCGGGACAGAGTTATTTACATTGAACCATTTTTTGACAAATTCACTTTCTGGTATGTTTAAAGCTGCTCCCTCCTTACCTATGATGATGTACTGGGAGACTATCTCAATCTGCTGTCCTTTTGTTTCTTTTTGCCATTTCTGTTCTATATTTTCATCTCTTTCTTGATCATACATCATTGTGCAATGAAATTCTGACTTTGATAGCTGTGCTTCAGGTATCTGTGCTTCAATAAACTTTCCCCATTTATTGACCGTCTGTCTCACATCTTGTTCTATCTGTCCTATCCAAAAAACATTTGCTTTTGGCTCTGCAACCATCATTTGTTTTTCTGTTCCTATTGAATCAATATATATACCTTCTGGAGAACACCAAATTTGTAGTCCTAATTTACATAATGCATCTCTTCCTAACAAATTAATAGGAGTTTGATTTGATACCAGAATGGGCATTGTTATACTTTGATCTTTTGTTTGTAGACACACTGGAGCTGTTATGGGAATCAATTGCATTTTTCCCGAGAATCCTATTGTCTTTGCAAATTTTCCAGACAAGGGGAGATGTGAAGCATATTTCAAATTAATGCACGTTAAATTTGCCCCCGTATCAACCAAAAATGGAAATGTATCTCCCTCTATTTTAATCTGCATAATAGGCTCTTGATCAGCTTTTGTTGATAAAATTGGAAGCTGACTCTCCCCTTTAGGATTCTCTGGGCACCCCTAATAGCCTGGATTGGGACCTCCCCAAGGGTTTACTGGGCCCTGCACTGGACCCTGAGTAGGCTGTTGCCAGCTCATCTCCCTTCTACCCTGAGGTTGCTGTGGCCATTGTTGAGTTGGACAGTCAGCTTTGATGTGTCCGGGCTGCGCACAACCCCAGCACAATGGTGGAGGCCTGTCTCTGCCTCTGCCTCTGCCTCTGCCTCTTTGCTGTATGGGGTTTTTTCTCCATCCCATTTGTCCTGGCTGTTGAGTATAAACGTTTATTATGGGCACAGAGTTCAAGTGTTCATTTGGAGGAACTGCTGTAAGTGGACTTGACGGAATAGTAGGTTGTGGAGCAATTACTGGAGGTACTAGAGTCATTTGTTCTGCTGTTGCATTTGTTACTGAAGCTTGAATATTTTTCTTATTCTTTTTTGTGAGTTCTTCAAGCTGTAATTGAGTTAGTTTACGTTGTAACTCTTTCTCTTGACTTTTAAGTTTTAGTTCATTTTTTCTTTGCTGTTCCACTGCATGAGACACATGGTCACAAAACTCTTTGTGTGTTTTAGAAGTTAAACCGACCACATCCTCCAGCTTGCTTTTTACCGCTGGCGGCATAGCATCAATCACAGCTTGTCTAAACAATGTTGACATTAATGGGTCTCCCTCGGGATCCCCCTCAGTTTCTTGTTTCCACCTTTTCAGCTCTTTTTGGACATAAGTGGTTGGATTCTCTAAATCTCCAATTCCTTCTCCCTTCAGTGATTTAGGATTCAGTCTGATCGGATACTCCGCACGCAATGCCTGCCATACTGCTGGGCGGAATGCATCAAAAACAATCCCATCCATATTGTGAGAGTTCACTGCTCTGTTTAGAGTCGTTGTAAGAAGAATTTCTTCCATCTTTGTCCCTCCAATAATTTTAGCCAGCAGAGCTTTAACATCTCCCACTGCCAATAGCTTTCCCATTGTTTCCTCTTCAAACACTTTAATGAATTTCCCTGCACCCTCATGAATATCAGGAAGACGAGTGACAAGCCCCTCGAGGTCCTGTGAAGCCCAGGGGACATACTGTCCCTGCTCACCCTTGATTAAAATTGGGAGCTGTGCGGCCAGTGGTCTAAGTGTCCCTTTATCTCTGCCCTGTTCCCATTTACTGTTATCAAATAACTCCTCTGCCTGATTCTCATCCTCACTACCGTAGAACAACTTACTCTTTCCTCTCTCCAACTTGTTTACCTCTCTGATCTTCTTCCCTGATTCTCTAATTTTCTCTTCCATTTCTTCTTCCAAAGCTTGTACTTGTGCTACAATATCTCTATCTTCCCTCCGTTTTCTTTCTAATCCTTCCTCAAACCAGGTTTTATCTTCCTGACTTGCTTTCATTTTTTCTAACGCTGTACGTGCTTGTCTGTAACAGTCAAGTTGCAAACCTTCTGCACTTTCCTGTCTGGTTTGCCTCTGTGTTTTTACAGCTGGTTCCTCTCTATCATCCATCTCTAACTGCCCTTCTAACTCTAGTTCTCCTGTTACCTCCATGGTTCCCTTGAGTATTGGGAATTCTCTTGCTAAAGGCAGATAAGGAGGGGGGTCTGCATATTTCTTTTCTTTTCTAATGTTATCCTTCTCTGCCTCCTTCAGGACTTTCCTAGCCTGTTTTATACTCTTCAACATATCTTCACCTTCTTTTTTAAACAGCGCAAGTATTTCTTTCTCTTTTTCCCTTTTTGTTTCTCTTTTTTCTTTTTTCATATTGATGCTTTTAGTTTTATAATTTTTTATTAGAGTTTCCATTTCCTCACACAATGCCACATCAAATGTCCCTTCCTTTGGCCATTTTGTCGTCATATTTTTTGTTCTCTTCTGCCATTTTTTTGAGATTTTGTCTATTTGCGCTTTACACAGTGGATTTTTTAATCCAATGATTTCCACTGGTGTGGCTGCCATATCTTTATTTATATTATTACCACCAAAAATCAACTTTTTAGTTTTATATAATAACTTGGTTACAATTTCTTCTTTTCCTTTTACTGAATTTAACTATTTTTTACCCATTTCACCCTACTTTCTATTCTTTTTTATGTGTTATACCCTTTTGAATTTAGTTTTTTATTGTCTCATGCGTTTACACTTCTTAAATTTATATTATTATTTAACTGTCTATTTTATTTACTCTATTTTATTATCACTTTGTAGATAACTATTTCTAACAATAATTCTTTATTTTTATTTTTACTTTTCTTTCCTTTTTTGTCCACCCATGTATTAAAACTTTAATGTGGGAACTTCCTCCCTTGCTCTCACTCCCACTGGACTGGGCTCAGAAAATGTTCTCCCCTTTCACACAGACATCCAAAATGCAAAACTCTATTATAGATCTCGGTTCAAACTTTATTGATACTATTTCCCTAAGCCCATTCACACTTGCTACACTCTTTATTGAGCCAGAGTGCTTATGCTTGCATACTTTTTCCCTTTATCTAAGGGATAATCAGTCATTAATTGTCCTTTTATTATCAAGGCTCATCATACATTCATCCCTCTCAAGTGGATATTGGTTGAGTCCAATTCCGCCAGTTCACACTTAAGTGAAGGTCCAGGAACGGTGCTCAACCCTTACCCACTCAATACGGAATTTATTTGTTCATACATTCATCACCAATCACAAATTCATTCATCCGAACACAGATACATCCACACAACAAAACACAGCTCTTCCTAGAGCTCCTTAAGGGCCCACCTATTTCTGTCCTTTGAGAATTTCACCTATACTTTCTCAAAGCGGTATCCGTGGGACTTTTTCTCGCGATTCCTTAATCTGCTTATCCGTTTATCACTGTCCTACTTGGTACAGCTATCCAATAAACACAGATTTTACAATGTCCTTTTTGCCTACACTATTTCTGTTTTAAATCTAGGTTACCTTACAAGGCTTTCCTATTAATAAACAAAATATGTGCATGCAGTTATTTCTTCTGGAGTAAAACCCCTTTTTCAATTTGGATATCCTATTTTTTCTAAATTTGGAAGAGTAGATTTTAAGTGTCCTTACCACTCAGAACTGACCTCAACCAACACAAACGAATTCTATAAGCAAAAATGCTTACCTTGTTTTATGGTGGCCACCCGGTTGTGTTGATCATTGGTCAGCTCAAAAGCGGTTGTCCACTCTGTCACTCTTGTCCAGTCCCATCTGGGGTGCCAAATCTGTGGTGTCTTTTGCCGGCTCTCAGAAGAATCAAACTCAGTCAGGGATTTTTCTCTCAGAAGAAAAGACTTTATTTCAAGCAAAACAAAGTCGAGCCCCCTTGCAAGGGATCTCTCGAATGCTAGGTTGCATCTCATTATATACCCCATACAGGGCGTTTCCAAATAGTCAAACTTTTCTTTAGGCTTGCAATTTTGATCCCTCCCTAGGGAGACGCTATGGTAAAGAGAAGAGACCCATTGTATGTTTTTCCAGATGTTTCCTGTGACTTGCTATGGTAAAGAAAAGTGGTGGTCCGGATGTTTTTTGCAGACTTAGGCACATTCCTTTCACACAAAGGCTATATGATTCTAATGGAATAAAACATGTATGTATATATATGACTAGATTCATCTTGATTATACTTGATTGAGCAAAATCCCACCAATAAAAATCTTCCACAAATCGTGTTTGGAATTAGAGAAAAGGAGTCTAAACATATTTTTTTTTTTTTGCAGGGTGGGGAAAGTTAGCTAACGTTACATAGCCTATTAGTTCAATATAACGTTTGACCGCATGTGACAGCAGTGAGTGGAAGTGGTAAAATGAGGTTATAAAGTTTGTTCCTTATTACACGTATTAAATAATTAAATTCCTTAATAATAAAATGCACCCTACTGATATAAATTCAGAGTGAATTGAGTTTGCAAAAACATGGGTGGAGTGTTTTTAGTCATTGTGATTCATTGACTATTACCTGTCTATATGATATAACCTGTCTATAACATATAATACTACTGTATTATATACTTAAACTTGTTAGTGTATAAAAGTAACATACTGTAACAATCTGTGGGTGCTGGTGGGTGGAGGATTAGTGGTGCCACTGGACTGTTCTGTGATGGAGCATCAGTGATGATGCAGGTCAGGAGTGCTGAGGGTCATTTTTTTTTTTTTTTTGATAGCTTCATTTTCATTCTTTATTTTTCTTAGTGCTGCCTTTGCATTTTTTAAATATTTTTTCTGGTCTCTTTAATTTTTTTAATAGACCCAGGTAACTGGCTGATGGTTCACTGGAATGCTGATTGGCTGCTGACTGACTTGCTGCTGGCTGACTGAGTAGTGTCACCTGTCCCTGTCTCTCCTCTCTAGCCTTGTCCTCTATTTCTTCACTGTCACTTTCCCTTCTCTAAGTGTCCTCATTCTTTTTTTCCACAACCTTTGAAACTGATAGAGGCAGAATACATGGAATTGCTCATTTTAAATATTGAAAATATCACATCACTTCAAAATTAGAAATATTACTTCAAATAATAGGAGTTTGTACTTATTATATATGTATCACCTGAAATAATATAGCTGTAATCAGCAGCGCTTTGCTGTATGTTTACAGGTCTAGGGGTGCATCGTGGACAGTGTTGGGAAGGTTACTTTGGAAATGTAATAGGTTACAGATTACAAGTTACCCTGTTTAAAATGTAATAGCAGTGTAACTTTTTTAATTACTTTAAAAAAGTAATGTAACTAATTACTTTTGAGTACTTTTTGATTACTTTTATAAATTTCTAATGAATGTTTATTTGCAACTGTTAATCATCTTCAACCATTTACACCATGCAGGTTTAACCTTAAAGTAGTGCTCAACACTGTCAGACTTTCACCATCCTTCATCACTTGAATTAAGATGATCCCATTTGAACACATCCACCACACAATCAGACTTTAGTACTGCCTTTTACTTTAATGAGATTGATCTGAAGTTCGATGCAGATTTAAAATCAAAAGAAATAGTTTATAGATACTGTTTTTGAAACCAAATCTTTGCATAACTACACTGTAAAAACTAAAGGTGCCTCAGGTATCCTTTTGAGTACTCCAGGAACCTTAAAATGTATTTTAAGTGCCTCAAAGCTCTTTTTCTCATAATAGGGTTCCTGGAAGAACCATTATAGTCTTTGCAGTTCGTGCAGGAACTCATGGGATCCTTGAAGCACTTTGTTCCCAGTTCTGAGGTTCTGGAGTCACCCTTTCATTACACTGAGACCTCAAAGTGCTCTGGAGGTTCCTGGTGGAACTCACATTTAAAAAAAGGGTTACTGCAAGCTCTGTTAACATTAAAGTGGTTCCTGGAAGATCTCACTTGTAAAAGCCAGCATCTGGAAGAACCCAGAGAAGTGACAAAAATTAAATGTGACTTATTATTATTATTATTTACTTTTTAGGAATGTGATGGAACAATTAGTTTTGTGGCACTTGCATGTGAAAAAAAAACCTAAATGGTTGAACAAATCTTCACATTTGATCTGTCAAAACATAAATAAATTAAATAACAAAAGCAAAAGGACATACAAAATCTTCTAAACAGACAGAATATCCAACTAAAATGTTACAATTATTTCTGAAAACACTTCTCAGCAATAGGGAATATATACAAGCAAACAGGCATCCAGTGGCTACAGCATGTTTGTTATTATTATTTATTAATTTCCTCCAGACTTAAACTTAAATACTGCAATAACTAAAAATAGTTTTATTGAAATAGGCTAAATGTTAAATCATTTGAAGGAGGATAGTTTACTTTGAAACTTTAAAGCAAACATTAAAAATATTATTCAACTTAATATGACTAAACGCATTAATTTAATAAAAAAAAACTATAATTATAACAATCGGTACAATAGTAATATTTAGATTATTTTTTCCCCCTAATGAAATAAGTTAAAATTAATCAGAAATAACTGTTCAGCTTTTGTCAAGAAGAAGAAAATTCATGAGGCTTGGCGTCCTCGCGCTCCTGCTGTTTGCGCGCATGCGCGTGGAAGAGCGATTTCAAATACAAGGAAGTAACGGCTCCTTTCCTCAAAGAAAGAAACACCCGCTGCGCAAGGTGAGTAAAGGCTCCGATATAAATACACAGATTTATTATTTGTATACTGATTCATACAATGTTTTGTTTTAACCATTAATTTAATAGCTGCGATGCTTACGAGTCTAATGCACTTTGTGGGACGAAATGGAGACTACAAACACAAGGTCACAAACAATAATTATTAGTTAGGTTTAACTTACACATGATGTTTATTGTTTACCTTTATTCATTGTAACTCTTTTCTTCAACTTTTCTAAATTATTGTTGTCTTTTACGTTTTTTAAATAGTTACACATCCATGTTAACGTAACGTTACATGTAACGTAAGGCTATTAACGTTAGCCTATTTTTCGAGTCATTTGCACATAACGTAACGTTACATAAAACTGGTTTTGATCATTTTCTCTCCTCAGAAAATCCAGTATGACTTCTCTAAAAGTCTCAAAGGATTCACAGAACAGCACTATGTAAGTATTTAATTATTTATTTGACATTGAAATAACTGAAATGGTGTTTCAGCTTGGCCTAATCCAAAATTATATATGACTGTGTACACTGTTACACTGAACTGAATTAAACAATTAAAAAACGACCCTTCTTTTTATTCAGCAGTTAATAAAGAAATGTGTCTCTGTAGTGGACACCTGTGAGGCAGAGGACAGACAGCTGCTGAAGTCTGATGCTGGCTGACAATAAACAGACCTCTCTGGACGTACCCCATCTTTTGTAGGTGTGTAAATAAGTTTTGCAGAGACACACCAGAAACACTTCTAAAACATTCAATTATTTATAGTTTATTAACAGTTCTTTTTTTCTTTTCTCTTTTTTTATTGTTTCCAGAGTAATTCTAACATTGCCCTTCCTGTAAAATGATGATCCTGCTGTCCTGGATGTATATGATGAGGTAAGTATGAGTTTGTCCATGTGTGTATACATATGTAGTGTACACACACAACTTATACACACATTGTGCACTTAATTAGCCCACAACCATCAATGCACTAATATGACAAAATAATTCCTGTGGTGTTCCTCATTTTTAAGATAATTTAAAAAATACCTGTGCTAAACGAATAAATGTAAATATTTTGTTATTTAATTTTTAGTAAATCACTCTTTTTTTCAATGAACAGCCTACACATAATCTCAGAACAGCTGTGGTAATAGCAGGAGACCCATTTGGTGAGAGCAGCACTGCAGTCTTTCCTGATGGTGAGGAGCTTCTTGCTGATGAACCTGCCGACATGAGTTCACCTTACTATGAGTAACTGTGTTCTGTTCAACATTATACAGAAAAGCAATTAAAAGTACACTAAAGCGCACTGTTTTTCTGCTGTATCTGTTGGCCATTCAGGAGGAGACCATGGACCATTTCCATAAGACTGATGATGTGTTTCAGCGGCCATCAGCATCGTAAATCCTCACCATTTTTTAATATTTTGATTTTTTAAAAATTATGTGCATTAATAACGCTATACTTTGTATTATATCACATTTGTATCAAATTACTAAAAAAAAAATAGCTAATGCAAGGGTGTTTCAAATCCAGAGTCTTTTGGAGGAATGCTAAATTTGACATTGTTTTATCTTCTGACTGCTGTTATCAGTCTCTGTCAGATTTTTTCCTTTGATTGAAAGTTGTGAAAATGCTATCTTTAGAGTTTTTGTTTTGTTATTTGAGTAAATGAGAATGCAAAAATATTTGTGATACTCTCCCATTCACTGCTCTCGAAGTTAACCCAACTATAACAACTTCCGCTGCTGAGAAACTGGTTTATTAAGCTATCTTGAGGCTTATCAATTTCTTAAAATGTCCTGTGATAATTCTTCCAATCAGTTTCCATAATTTAGAACAGGAAAGAAAATGTTACTATTAGTTGCATTGTGTCTAAAATTGAATTGAATTTATTAATTTAAATTGTATCATTGTTGCAGGTACATTAAATGTTTTTTAAAGTTCTAAGATAATTGAGTCACATTTATTTGTTTATAATTTTACCAAGGTGTAAATGTTTTTTTTTGTTGTTTTATATTTGTTTATAGCAATATTAACACTGATGTGTCCATGAATGGGATTGTGATGTGCAGTATTGACTATTTAAGGTGATTATGGATATTGTTGCTTATCAATAAACTATGTTTTATATGCATTTGTTTTATTTTTTCAGTTTGTTTTTTTAAATCATAAAAAATGTCAATAGCAGGAAAAATAAATAAACCGGGGGAGGGGGTGAAGAACTGAAATTAGGGAAATGGTGCCTTGAAGCACCCCAGGTGGTTCCTGGCCATCCTAATAAAAGGGTTCCTCCAGGAACCATTGAAAGTTCCTCAGAGAACCACCCCCATTTAGAGTGGTGCCTAGAAGCTCTTCAGAGGGTTCCGCCGGTGTGGCGAAGTGAAGAACCCCAAAAGGTGCCTCCAGGAACCTTTAGTTTTTACAGTGTACAGGCATCTAACTGCATCTAACAATGGTTTGGGGAAAAATAGTTAATAAAAAAAAATTAAAGCATATACATCAACTTAAATACGGTTATCTAATAAGCATGTGTCCTATTTTGTGTACTAAACTCCTGAAACATTGGTGTCTTTTTGAAACACTGCTGTCTCTTTGTATATGATATGATGATAGGTTCTCAAAATAAAAATAAAGAAATAGGCTGGGAAATCTCACACTCATACACCCACAACCCATTCTGAAACATGGACAACCCTATTTTTTTTTATGGACCTGACATGAAAAATTTGAATCCTTAGGTTGGGGGACTTGCAACATAATTAAGAGTTCTCTCCTGAACTGCACCTTCACTTCCATTATCCATCCATCTCTCTCATGACTTTAATACTGAAGATTTTTATTTGACTTTTACCATGTTGTAGGTGTATTTTGTTTTGTTTTTTGGCAAATGAATTACCACTTGTATTTATTTTTTACAACAAATTCCATGTTAAACCACGGTTAGTACCATACCATAGGCTACATTAATTTTCCTAAGGAAATATGATGATTTGTCTGCTATATTACTACTGTAACATTACAATAGATAATAATGACGTCGTTTATACAGTATTTTGAGTGAGTGTGAGCAATGTGCTGCTGCTGCTACTTGACTAATTAAACAAAGACAAAACTACATTAGCATATTTACAGATGAAACTGACCTGCACCTGAAACCCTGAACAGAAGTGTCGCTTCTCTGCTCCAGCTGTGCGCTACACAGTTCACTCTGGTCTCTCTCTCTCGCATTGATTACTCCGGAGTCTGATCCAAACCGTTCAGCGGAGGCGCAGAGAGCGTGCGAGACCAACCATGGCCAGTCACAACTAACCGATTCATGATTTATTAGAGATTTAATTATCGAATGGCGGATTCGGAAATAATCGCTTTAGTATGTTCGGCCTGCAATTATACAATAACAATATCAAAGTAGGGCCAAATCGTCTGCCAGGCCACCGGGAATAGTCCCGGTTCTCCCAAAGTCCAGTCAGCGCCTGATTTCCACAGAAACGCAGAACGTGCAGGATTCATATTCAGTCTTTTTGCGGCTTAATATTCACAGACACCAGTCCATATCGCGTTTTTATTCAAGTGTAGGCCTACTGACCTACTTTTGATTCATTCATCCAAAATGTGGCATATTTCATCCGCGTTATAGGCTGAATTCCATTTTTATGACTGAATTCTACGGATTATGGGACACATGTTTTAGTGCAATTTGGGAAAGAAATAAGCTGTATGTGGATGTGTGTAAATATTCAAATGTAATCCTCTTTGTAATCATTACAATTTTCATAAGTAACTGTAATTTAATTACTCATTTTTTCTTAGTAACTGTAATTGATTACTGTTACATTTATTTTGTAATTAAATTACGTAACGCCGTTACATGTAACTAGTTACTCCCCAACAGTTACTTTGACCACAAAGATTGTGGGAATAGCATCTGGTCTCAGCCTACTCTTTAATTTTTTGGTCATGACAAATTGGTTTTCCTCAAAATGTGCCTGCAGAGTGACTTGAGTTTAGTTTCCACACACAACTTTTTTTGTTTTGTTTTTTTGTTTACCCACATATTAAATGCACAGTTATAGGTAACACTGATGACTCCCTGCAATGTCTCAGCTCAGGTTTAAGTAAATTTAAGTATAATTACCTAACAATTTTTTGTTGTTGTTGTAATTTTTATTTATATTTAGATGGCTGCTGCTGACTTGATCCAACCATTATTTTCTCCTCTCCATGTCAGCAGGGAAGCCATACATTCGCACACCTTCCTCTGACCGAGTGGAGCATCCCCATGCAGCACAGCAAACCATGGTGGAGACTATGCAAGGACAACATGAAAGAAAGGACACATACAAAATGCTTGGTATGCTATTAAATTTATTAGAAATGTATTCATGAATTGCTGTAAATAGTTAATTGCATTTATTTCAATAAAAATACAAAGAAAAGGTCATCCCGTAATATATAATTACAATTTAAAATAACTGTTTTCAATTTTGATTCCAAGCTGAATTTTCAGCATCATTACTTTTGAATGGCAGTGTACATGTTTGTATACGAGTATGCCTGAATATATTGTGTATATGAATAAGTACATAATTATATTAATATATGTAATTGTAAGAATTGTAAACAATAAGCTTCATTTTACATTTACTTAACATGCTAATTGCTGCTGCTAACAATATAGTGCAGTGCAAAGCTGAAAATCAACTGTCAACAGCCTGTCTCTGTACTATCTGAAAGTCATCAATATGACATTAGTTAACATGAGATCAGTGAAAAAAAAAGAACAATATGTAACGTAAAAAGGCAACCGCAACCTGTGTTTATACAACTTAACGTTAGCCTGAAATAAGTTTTTAAAATAACGGTAACTGAACACTAATCCTCAAAAATTACCTGATTTGATATTTTAAAAACAACATCGCTATAACTACATATTCATGCTACATATGTCGTTGTGTTGTATAAATATATAAAATAAATGCATTTATTGACTTCTTATTACCAGAAATCGCAGTTTTGCATTCTGTATATTCTATAACTTTTATTTTTATAGTTTTTCAAATTTAGAGATGCAGCAAGCATGTATTACTGTTCTTATTTTGTAATATGAGTATTAGAGGGTTTTTATTTTGGTATTCAGCATCAGACAGTAACGGACTGTGTGTTGGGGAAAAAAAGTAGCGTTTGCTGGAAGAGAACCAGTGTTCCCAGATTGGAAATGTCCAAGTATCGTACCAGAAGTTCAATTACAAACATAAGAGCCCCCCCAAATCTCATAAATGAGATGCTGCATCTCTATATTAAAAAATCTATAAAAATGAAAGTTATAGATTGCACAGACCACTTTCACCTCAAATTGAGATTACACCTTCCCACAATATCAGCTGCATCCTTTCAGGACTGTCTGATGTGGAATTACAAAATAAGAGCCCCCCAAATATCATAAATGAGATGCTGCATCTCTACTTTAAAAAAGGTATATTAAAAAAAAGTTATAGATTACACAGGCCACTTTCACCTCAGATGGAGAGTACCCCTTGCCACAATGTCAGATGCATCGTTTCAGGACAGTCTGATGTCTAATTACAAAATAAGAGCCTCCCAAATCTCATAGTTATGGTGCTGGATCTCTACTTTCAAAAATCTATAAAAATAAAAGTCATAGATTGCACAGGTCACTTTCACCTCAGATTGAGAATACACTTTGCCACAATGTCAGATGCATCGTTTCAGGACAGTCTGATGTGTAATTACAAAATAACAGCCTCCCAAATCTAAAAAATGATCTGCTGCATCTCTACTTTCAAAAATGTATATTAAAAAAGTTATAAATTGTACAGGCCAATTTCACCTCAGATTGACAGTACACCTTGTCACAATCTCAGCTGCATCGTTTCAGGACAGTCTGATGTGGAATTACAAAATAAGAGCCTCCCAAATCTCATAAACGAGATGCTGCATCTCTTCTTTCAAAAATATATCTAAAAAAATGATAGATTGCACAGGCCACTTCTACCTCAGATTGAGAGTACATTTCGCCACAATGTCAGCTGCATTGTTTCAGGACTATCTGATGTGTAATTACAAAATAAGAGCCTCCTAAATCTGCTTCTGCATCTTTACTTTAAAAAATCTATAAAAAATACAGACTAACAGACTAACTCAACCTCAGATTGAGAGTACACCTTCCCACAGTGTCAGATGTGTCATATCAGTACTGTCTGATGTGGTATTACAAAATAAAAGCCAAAACTTTCATATAAAGGTGAATCTCAATAAATTAGAATATCATGGAAAAGTTAATTTATTTCAGTAATTCAACTCTAATTGTGAAACTTGTGTATTGTAATTAAATTCAATGCACACAGACTGAAGTAGTTTAAGTCTATGGTCCTTTTAATTGTGATGACTTTGGCTCACATTTAACAAAAACCCACCAATTCACTATCTCAACAAATTATTATACTTAATAAGAACAATAAAAAGAAAAATTGTGAATTGTTTGTCTTCTTAATTTTCCTTTACTGTACATGTACTCAATACATGGTGGGGGCTACTTTTGCTTTAATTACTGCCTCAATTCGGCGTGGCATGGAGGTGATCAGTTTGTGGCACTGCTGAGGTGGAGTGGAAGTCCAGGTTCCTTTGACAGTGGCCTTCAGCTTATCTGCATTTTTTTTTTTTTTTTTTTGGTTTCTTATTTTCCTCTTGACAATATCCTATTGATTCTCTATAGGGTTCAGGTCTTGTGAGTTTTCTGGGAAGTCAAGCACATTGTGTTGACATTTCCCAATATGACAGCAGTAATGACTTTATGAACTACTTTACTTCTAAGGTCGATACTATTAGAGATAAAATTGTAACAATGCAGCCTTCAGCTACAGTATCACATCAGACAGTGCACTATAGATCCCCTGAGGAACAGTTCCACTCATTTTCTACTATCGGATAGGAAGAATTGTATAAACTTGTTAAATCATCTAAACCAACAGCATGTATGTTAGACCCTATTCAATCTAAGCTACTAAAAGAGGTGCTTCCAGAATTCATAGATCCTCTTGTGACTATTATTAATTCCTCATTACCATCAGGGTATGTCTCCAAAACCTTTAGACTGGCTGTTATTAAGCCTCTCATCAAAAAACCACAACTTGATCCCAAAAGTTGAGAACTACTTAATTATAGACCTATCTAGAATCTCCCTTTTCTGTCCAAGATACTAGAAAAGGTATCATAATACTGAGACAAATGACCTGCTCTTATCATCTGATTGTGGTTGTATCTCTCTATTTGTGCTACTGGATTTTAGTGCTGAGTTCGACACTATTGAACACAACATTCTTTTGCATAGACTAGAAAGCTTTTATGGCATTAATGGAAGTGCATTAGCATGGTTTAAATCGTACTTATATGACCGCCATCAATTCGTAGCATTGAATGAAGAGGTATCATATCAATCACAAGTGCAGTATGGAGTACCTCAAGGCTCAGTACTAGGGCCATGACTCTTCACACTTTACATGTTAACCTTAGAATCATCAGAAAACACGGTGTTAGCTTTAACTGTTATGCTGATGATACTCAGCTCTATATTTCTTCACTGCCCGTCGAAACATACCAATTAAAAAAAAACGGAATGCATAGACGATTTAAAAAAGGTGGTGTTAATTATAGGACCTAAAAACTCTGCATGTAATAGCCTATAACCCTGTCTAAGACTTGATGGCTGCTCTGTTAATTCTTCGTCATCCGTTAGGAACCTAGGTTTGCTCTTTGATAGCAATTCTTTCTTTAAAAATCTAATTTCTATCATTTGTAAAACTGCATTTTTCCATCTAAAAAATATATCTAAATTACAGCCTATCCTCTCAATATGAAATGCAGAAATGTTATTCCATGCCTTTATGACCGCAAGGTTAGATTATTGTAATGCTTTATTGGGTGGTTGTTCTGCATGCCTAATAAACAAACTTCAGGTATTCCTAGATGCTAAATGCAGCAGCTAGAGTTCTTACAAAAACCAGGAAATATGACCATATTAGCAAAGTTCTGTCAAAACTGCACTGGCTCCCTATCAAACATTGTACACATTTTAAAATCTTGCTTGTTACTTATAAAGCCCTGAATGGTTTAGCACCTAAGTATTTGAATGGCATCTACGGTAATATTAGTCTGATTAGTCTGTTTCTCTCTTATTCTGAGGTCAACATAGCCACCAGATCCAGTCTTTATCACTGGGACCACTGGGACAAGACCACAGGAGACCGATGATTCTTCTGCACAATCTGACTTGCTGCAGCCTGAACTGAACTGCTGGCTTCATCGGGTCAGAGGAGAACTGGCCCACCGACTGAGCCTGGGTTCTCCCAAGGTTTCTTCTCCATTCTGTCACCGATGAAGTTTTGGTTCCTTGCCGGTGTCACCTCTGGTTTGCTTAGTTGGGGACACTTAATTTACTACATGAACTGAACTGAGCTGAATGATGACATCACTGAATTCAATGATGAACTGCCTTTAACTGTCATTTTTACATTATTGAGACACTGTTTTCCTAATTAATGTTGTTCAGTTGCTTTGACAATCTTTTTTGTTTAGAGCACTATATAAATAAAGGTGACTTGACTTGACCAAAACCATTTAATCAACTTTTGGTGCTTTTGGCAGTGTGGGTGTAGTGTATTTTTGTCTGCCATGGATCTGAGGAATCACACAGTCTCGGGGTTTCGTTTCCAGAAGATGGACTTTATTTCAGAGAGAAACAAAGCCGAGATCCTCTTTGTGAGAAGATCTCCCGAATGCTAGGTAGCATCTCATTATATACCCTATACAGGGCGTTTCCAAATAGTCAGACTTTTCCTTATGCTTGCAATTTTGATACCTCCCTAGGGACTTGCTATGGTAAAGAAAAGAGGCCCATTGCATGTTTTTCCAGATGTTTCCTGAGACTTGCTAAGGTAAAGAAAAGAGTTTTCTATCTGTGGTGGTCAGGATGTTTTTTTCAGACGTAGGCACATTCCTTTCACACAAAGGGTATATGATTATGATGGAATAAGACACATATGCATATATGTGACTATATTCATCTTGATTATACTTGATTGAGTAAAATCTTATTAATAAAAATCTTCCACATGGGCAGGTGCCAAATCCTGCTGGAAAATGAAATCAGCATCTTCAAAAAGCTGGTCAGCACAAGGAAGCATGAAATGCTCCAAAATTTCTTGGTAAACGGATGCAGTGTCTTTGGTTTTCAAAAAACACAATGAACCAGCACCAGTAGTTTTCAATCACCTTGGGGAATAAGCTTCTCCACCCTTACTTTAGACTCTAGGGTCTTGATTTCCAAATGAAATTCAGAACTTGCTTTCATCTGAAAAGAGGACTTTTTAACCACTGGGCAACAGTCCACTTCATCTTCTTCTTAGCCCGGCTAAGACGCCTTTGACGTTGTCCGTGTTTCATCAAATTCCTTGACCCGTCTGTGTGCGGTGGCTCTTGATGCCTTGACCCCAGCCTCAGTCCATTCCTTGTGAAGTTCACTCAAATTCTTGAAGCGATTTTGCTTAATAATCCTCATAAGGCTGCGGTTTATTAATTAATTAATTCATTCATTACATTTATGTAGCGCTTTTCTATGCACTCAAAGCGCTTTACATAGACAGGGGGTATCTCCTCATCCTCCCCTGGTGTGTGCAGTATCCACCTGGATGATGCGACGGCAGCCATAGTGCGCCAGAACGCCCACCACACACCAGCTTACTGGTGGAGAGGAGACAGAGTGAAGCTAATCAGCAGATATGGGGATTGTTAGGAGGCCATGATGGTCGGAGGCCAATGGGCGAATTTAGTCAGGATGCCGAGGTCACACCTCTACTCTTTTCGAAAGACATCCTGGGATTTTTAGTGACCACAGAGAGCCAGGACCTCGGTTTAACATTTCATCCGAAAGACGGTGCTTGTTGACAGTATAGTGTCCCCATCACTACACTGGGGCGCTAGGACCCACACAGACCACAGGGTGAGCACCCTCTGCTGGCCTCACTAGCACCTCTTCCAGCAGCAACCTAGTTTTTTCAGGAGGTCTCCCATCCAGGTACTGACCAGGCTCAGCCCTGCTTAGCTTCAGTGGGGATTCAGTGGTTCTCTCGGTTGGTTGTGCATCTTTTTCATCCACACGTTTTCCTTCCCCTCAACTTTCTGTTAACATGCTTGGATACAGCATTATGTGAACAGCCACCTTCTTTGGCAATGAATGTTTGTAATATATGTTTGTGTAATAATTTGTTGATAGAGTGAATTGATGGGTGTAAGAACATTCATAAGTCGGGAGGAAGGAGGCGATAACCGGTGAACATTCAAATAAAACTGTAATAATTAAATAGTCCACAAGTGTCTGGTCCTCTCTCATCCTTCAATGTTGTACTGCTCCAATTATCCGTCAGGAGCTCTTCCGTGGGACTCGAGACTGGTAAGTGGTGCAGGTGTCGCTCATTCTCATTAACTTCACCGGCTTCGCTCCGTTCTCATGGCTCTCGGCCCTGCCCCACTCGTCACAGTGGGATTAAAATACATTTTTGAAAGTAGAGATGCAGCATCTTATTTTTGAGATTTGGGAGGCTCTTATTTTGTAATTACACATCAGACAGTACTGAAACAATGCAGCTGACATTGTGGTAAGGTTTACTGTCAATCTGAGGTGAAAGTGGTCTGTGCAATCTATAACTTTTATTTTTATAGATTTTTTAAATTAGAGATGCAGAAGCATATTTACGAGATTTGGGGGGGGGGGGGCTCTTATTTTGTAATAACACATCAAACAGTAGTGAAACGATGCAGCTGACACTGTGGTAAGGTGTACTCTCAATATGAGGTGAAAGTGGTCTGTGCAATCTATACATTTTTTTAATATACATTTTTGAATTTAGAGATGCAGCAGATTATTTTTGAGATTTGGGAGGCTGTAATTTTGTAATTGCACATCAGACTGTCCTGAAGCTATGCAGCTGACATTGTGGCAAGGATTACTCTCAATCTCAGGTGAAAATGGTCTGTGGAATCTATAACTTTTATTTTTATAGATTTTTGAAAGTAGAGATGCAGCAGCTTGTTTATGAGATTTGGGAGGCTCTTAGGCCCAATCCCAGTTCTATTTTATAGAATAGAATATTTTATTCCCCTTCCCCTACCCCTCCGCATACCCCTTCCCCTTGTCCCTTGAAAGAGTGCCAAGGGGTAGGGGAGAAAATATTCCCCTAAGGATTGGGACACCACTACCATGACGTCACACGCCATCATTCGTCATCTAGCTCTTTCAATACACACATATACTGGTGGTCATTAGAGCCTTTAATTATCTTTCTGTATTAATGAGCTGCTTACTGACACACACACACACATATCGGAAATCGCGCAGCTCACACATCCAGGAAAAAATAAACTTGTCAACGCTGCCCCATGACTTTTATTAAATACAGTTTAAATACTGAATCGCTACATTATATTTTCCAGCGAAAAGAGGATACAATCGCTGTTTTTAAGTAAACTCACTCTAAAAAGATAAACACACAGACGCGAATAAACGCAACTTCCATCTCTCTCTCTAGCCCCTTTCACACTGCCATTCCGGCAAATACAGGGGTAAAGTGTTCCTGCAATTGTTCCCTGGTCGCTAGATTTTGCACTTTCACACTGCCAGTGATGACCCGGTATATGTGCGTGCTTTCACACAAAACCCTTGAAGATCCCGTAACGACACGTGACATCAGCGCGTGACGTGTAATGTATGAGTCGACAACGCTAGGCACGTTATACTTTCACTGAAGCAAGCAAACGATCTCGGCGTCAGCGCGGAATGTGAGGAACTAACTGATCTCTGCTTCATTACAGTTTGCACATATGTTTTCGTCGCGAACGTTGATCTTCCTTTAAAACAGCTGGTAAAAGAGTCGCACGATAACGCTCGTCATCACTTCGACACGGAATTAGATCTGGCTTTTGTTCACACAGCGCTCGTCCCGGGTGGAACCCCGCAATGTTACTGGGTCCCCGACCTGGGTTCAGTTCGGTAATCAATCCCGGGACGTGGTTGCTTTCACACAGAAGGCGACCCGGCAATGTTCCAGAAATATTGTGGGTCCGACGTGCAGTGTGAAAGGGGCTTCTCTCTCTCTCTCTCTCTCTCTCTCTCTCTCTCTCTCTCTTTCTCTGTCAAATAGGCAATATTTGAGAAAATGGTTTAGCGATTTCTAATTATTGGGGCGATTAGTCTATGGCAGTTAGCGCCCTGATCAGACATATGCTGTGGCACTGTCATGCAGTCTGTAATGATATTACGTTAGCAAATATTAGCGATTTTTTGCAAACATTTTTTGAATAACATGACCGTTAAAATGAACTCACAATTGAATGTTACATAAAACAAATGATTACTTTTCGTTAAAATCTTTATTTATGCCAACAAAGCGTACATTTATGTGTCTTTTTGTTCGCTGTAGCAGCTTGGGCCGTGATAATTCATACCCCTTCGTTTGAAGTGTGGTCCCGAAAAATCTTCATTTGAAGGGCTATCTAGCCCTTCCCCTTAATCCTACCCCTCCAACTAAAAGAGAATTGAGACACCCCTACCCCTTCACGTGAACGCGAGAAACGGAGGGGAAGGGGGAAAAGGGAAAGTGGAAGGGCTAAAGTGTAGAATTGGTATTGGGCCTTATTTTGTAATTACACATCAGACTGTCCTTAAACGATGGAGCTGACACTGTGGCAAGGTGTACTCTCAATCTGAGGTGAAAGTGGTCTGTGCAATCTATAACTTTTATTTTTATAGGTTTTTGAAAATAGAGATGTAGCATCTCATTTATGATATTTGGGGGGCTCTTATTTTGTAATTCCATATCAGACTCTCCTGAAACGATGCAGCTGAGATTGTGGCAAGGTGTACTGTCAATCCGAGGTGAAAGTGGCCTGTGCAATCTATAACTTTTTTTAATATACATTTTTGAAAGTAGAGATGCAACAGATTATTTTTGAGATTTGGGAGGCTGTTATTTTGAAATTACACATCAGACTGTCCTGAAACTATGCAGCTGACATTGTGGCAAGGTGTACCAACCAATATGAGGTGAAAGTGGTCTGTGTAATCTAAAACTTTTATTTTTATAGATTTTTGAAAGTAGATTCAGCAGCATGCAGCTGACACTAGGCTTGGGCGGTAATACGGTAATATGGTATACTGTGGGATCTAAAATTAGCAACGGTATCAGTTTCAATACCTTCAAACAAAAAACAATGCACTTATATAGAAGACAAGGATTAAATATTAAATATAATTTATTGAATGCCTAAAATGCGTATGCGTGGTTATCATCGCGACAACGAGACGAGGAGAAACAGAGACTTCCCCATATATATATATATATGGGGAAGTCGTGGCCTGTCAGAACCTTTGTGTTGCAATGTGTTATTTTGGCCACTAGAGGTCCCCAATGTGCACTCACGTCAACATTGTGCATTTTGTAATCAGTGTAATTGTTTTCACATGTTTCTCATTCTGGGCTGTCTATTTAAGCTGATCACTTCCTTTGTATCTTTGCTTGGTTGTTATTGTTCCTAAGCAAGTTGCTGCCGTAAGTCTGCTCTAGTTACCAGATCTATTCTTTGAAAGTATTTTTTGAATTGTTTTCCTGAGAATAGTTTTGCAGTTTTCTCTCTGAGTTTTTGTTTTGGAGACTGTTTTACTATTTTTGACCCGTTCTGGTCTGTGGATTTTCCTGTTTTATAACCTAACTCTATACAAAGGATATTTTGTTCCCTTTTGCTGTTTTTGTTAAATAAACTCTTCTGAGTTAAGTTTACAAGGCGTCTGACTATTTGGGTTCAACTACCTCCTGTGGCTCAGCGGTAGAAATTAAGACTCTGGCATCAGAGACCCAAGTTCGAGCCCCGGTCCTGACAGTGGCCCAATGGTTAGAGGGTTGGACTCCCAATCGAAGGGTTGTGGGTTCTAGTCTCGGGCCGGATGGAATTGTGGGTGGGGGGAGTGCATGTACAGTTCTCTCTCCACCTTCAATACCATGACTTAGGTGCCCTTGAGCAAGGCATCGAACCCCCAACTGCTCCCCGGGTGCCGCAGCATAAATGGCTGCCCACTGCTCTGGGTGTGTGCTCACAGTGTGTGTGTGTGTGTTCACTGCTCTGTGTGTGTGCATTTCGGATGGGTTAAATGCAGAGCACAAATTCTGAGTATGGGTCACCATACTTGGCTGAATGTCACTTCACTCACTTAGATATATATATATATAAATATTTGGATTTTTACTTTAATTAAACTCTGGTTGACTGTTGTGGGTCTATTTGCTCTTTTTTTTTATAAGCTATTTTGCTATTAAAAGTTGTTAGTGTGGTGTGATTTTTAGGGATGGGCGTTTTCCGCAAATATCACATTCAAATAATTTTGAGCTCACAAAAAACGAATATTCGTTTATGTAAATTACGTTTACTGAGACAGATGTTCTTTTTTAGAAACTTTTATTGTTTCTGTCATTTTTGAACAAGCTTACACACAATAAGCTTGAACATTACACATCGTGTTTTGTAGCTGAAAACCTTTAACAATGCGTGCTAACAAAAAAAGTACAGATTAAAACCAAAAAAAAAATAAAAATAAAAATGAACAAAGAAAAAAACATAAAGCAGCCTGCAACAATTAGGCTATTGTAGAGTGTAATAATAAAACCTTCTTATTCATCCGGAAGAAGGAGGCGGGAACCGGTGCACAATCAAAATGAAACTTTAATGACAAAAATAAACACAAAACAGCACACCAGCCCCTCACGGAAGACTGGTGCGCACAAAAAAAAGCAAACATAAAATATTGCCCAGGCCTGGTCCTCTCTCGTCCTTCACTGTCTTCGCTCCAGTTTTATATCTTTCCATCTCCTCTGTGGGACTTGAGACCGGTAGTGGGTCACAGGTGTCGTTCCCACATCTCTCGGCCCCGTCCCACTCGTCACATAGAGAATGTAGCTTACACTTAACTTTGAAACTGTCAGCAAATCTTTTTTTGCTTTTTTTTCTATTGTTGTACATGTTCTTGTTAAGAAACACGGGCATGTAAACACAGGCATGAAAGTCGGCTCCTTAGTCTGTTAACAATAAGGCCGGCCGTGGAGAAAACGCGCTCTGACGGCACAGACGTTGGTGGGACTCACAAATAACGGTGTGCTAAGCGAATACATTTAGTGAAGCGCTTCGTGTTTTCGTTTCACCACTGAATGGGATCCTCATCTGGTGGAATACATGGCTCCAGCAAGAACTGTTCCCGCTCGCCTCGGCTGGACTCTCTGTAATCATCGCTGAAGAACTGGCTCAGCCTTCTCCGACAAGTGGGCATTCCATCCTCTTCATCGTTGGTGGCAGCGGCTGCATCGGCACCATTCGCATCAATGTTCTGATAATATTCAGAAAAGTTTTTTTTTCTTACTTCTCTCATGTTTTCATCGAGAAACCGAAGATGTTTGGGCCGAGGGTCTAGGGCAGACGCGAGAAGAGGAGTTTTCACTGCATTCTCCAAGTTAACGGTGTTTATTCGTTGCTAGAGAGATGACGCAACAATGTTCTAGAATGCGGTCACTTTCTGTGATTATCCACAGCATTTTTGAAGTACTGTAGAAGATCGCAGTTCTTATTTATTTATTAATTATTTTTTGCTTGCATACATCTTCAAATATGCCGCGGAGAATCACAGAAAGTGACCGAATTAGGTTTTATTGTGGGCTTTTTTTCTTCTTTGTTTATGGCAAGCAAAAATATGTTGAAATTCGAATATCATTTTTATTTATTTAATAATTAGAGCAGAACGAATATTCGAATGTTCGACTATCCGTCCACACCCCTAGTGATTTTATTGATTTGTGTGCGCGTCTCTGCGCAAAAATTGTTCTGTATGTATATGTATATTTAATTCTGTTTGACTATTTGTTGCTAATAAAAGTTGTTAATGTTGTTGTGCATGTAATTTTGTTATTGTTTCAGTATTAGTGTCTTAGCCTTACGTCATAATTTTTTTATTATTCACGGTAATACCGTATACCGAGGTAAAATAGGGAGGAGGTTTGACGGTATCAAAATTTGGATACCGCCCAAGCCTAGCTGACACTGTACTTTCTGTCTGAGGTGGAACCAGTCTGTGCAATCTAGAACTTTTATTTTAATAGTTTTTCGAATGTAGAGATGCAGCAAGCATATATTATTGTTCTTATTTTTTAATATGAGTATTAGAGGGTTTTTATTTTGGTATTCAGCATCAGATAGTAACGGACTGTGTGTTGGGGGGAAAAAAAACTAGCGTTCGCTGGAAGGGAACTGCGTTCAGATCAGTTCTCTGACAGTATTACCGTAATAAGCAGTTTATATGCGACCATAGAAATAGCGTGGCGGCTAGATTGGCCGTGCTCTTCTACTTGTCGGCTGGCTTGACCGCAGTGAATCCTACGACCACTTGCTCACTTAATGAACGTTACTACTTGGCCTTAATAAAATGCACAGACGAATTATGTGATTAAAAAAAGGCACATTAGTGTTCAAGATGTAATATTTGAAGTTAATAGGTAATTTCAACCATAGATACACCTGCGAACTTATCTCGTGCAGATAATCCAAAATGTCGTCTTGTGCACATTGAAAAAAATATGTTATAATACTGTTAAATGACAGCGCTGTACTGTTGTTGTTCGACCACACAACCTGTAGTGAACAAGTCTTCCCATAATGCATTGTAAAAAATGGCAATTTACTTGTATTACATGAAAACAGCATTTTGCTGTTACATTTCCATGTAAATTTACAGAATTTTTTTACAGTGTAATATTATTTCTCTAAAAGCCACCCCATTTTTAACAAAGGTTTCACACACCCCACCATTTGATCCAATTTTATCTTTTCTAACCAATTTGTACCCAGGATTGACAAAATCTAATTGCTTATGAAGCCAAGTCTCCTGAATACAAATAATTTCTGGTAAAACTGTTAACTGATACAAATCTTTTAAATTCTTGGCTGTTCACAATCAAACTTTGGGTATTCCATTGTAGTATTTTCATTTAATGGTTTTATTTATTTGACGTTCCAAAGGATCATATAACACTGTGGTTCCCTCGGTTTCTCCAAGTAACATTTGAATCTGTTCAACTGAGATTTCAGTAATACTCAAATGTTGAGCAGCTGTGGATATTATGATTTTCAGCTTTTCGGTTCTTTTCGCTGTTTAAGCTAAGCAATTAATGACTTCTGCTATGAATGCCACAAAATAAATTTTGTTTTCCACGAGCATGTTTCCATCCAAGAGAGATTTTTGACGCACGTGTCTTTAAATTGGCCTGTGTTGTTTTCCTTCATATTTCCATTAACAACTTGTACTGCTTGAGCATATTAAATATTTTGTACTGTTATGTATTTCATTGCTTCTGTAGCTAGTTTTTGGTCTTTACAACCTAGAAACGCTGCACTGTGTGGACCTCCACAATTACAACAAATAGGTTCAATCCCCTCACCATATTGCCCATAATCACGATCTCCACCACATTTGCAACATCTTCTTCTCCCTTTACTAACTGCTGCAACATGTCCCAATCTTTGGCAGTTAAAACATCTCAGTGCTGGTCTGTATAGCACATTTATCCATTGCGTTGCATCAAGTTTTTGCAATTGAATCTTCTTTCCTACCATTTTTTCTAGACTGCAAACGCTTCACTTCTGTCAACATTTCATTCTTTATCTGTGTCTTTAATACTTCTTCAGATAAGTAAGATTACTCCTTTAAGATTATCAAGTTCCCCCAGAACATGACATTTGACTGCTGCACCACCTAGTTCTTTGATCCTTAATGCATTCTCTTATTGCTTTCTCTTTACACACACACACACACACAAAATCAGATTGTTTGATAAGTACCTTGCAGGGTTAACATTGCCTAATACTTTCTTTATTATTTTCATGAATTTCATTAGATTATAGATGTTTTTGATTTTTCCGGAAAATGAGACAATTACTTTATATACTCTGATTCTTTATTTTTTGAGAAGGATCTGGCTGCAGACCATAGGCGAGTGGAGCTCCACTCTCAAACAGGAAATACGTCACCTCCACTTGAATTAATCAAGATGGCATAGCCGTGAGTTCTTCAAACTTAAACTCTGGTAATTTTATCTCAGCTTCACTAATATAGTGAACTGGTGCTGTTGTATTGTGCAGTGTAAGCAAAACGCACAGGACTTGCGTGAAATTATGCACAAAAGGATTAATAAACACAATGGATTTGTAGATTTATTTTATATCGCGAGCAATATCTGGCCACTGAACTATAATAGAAAATATATATCATATACAGTATTGTTCAAAATAATAGCAGTACAATGTGACTAACCAGAATAATCAAGGTTTTTAGTATATTTTTTATTGCTACGTGGCAAACAAGTTACCAGTAGGTTCAGTAGATTGTCAGAAAACAAACAAGACCCAGCATTCATGATATGCACGCTCTTAAGGCTGTGCAATTGGGCAATTAGTTGAAAGGGGTGTGTTCAAAAAAATAGCAGTGTCTACCTTTGACTGTACAAACTCAAAACTATTTTGTACAAACATTTTTTTTTTCTGGGATTTAGCAATCCTGTGAATCACTAAACTAATATTTAGTTGTATGACCACAGTTTTTTAAAACTGCTTGACATCTGTGTGGCATGGAGTCAACCAACTTGTGGCACCTCTCAGCTGTTATTCCACTCCATGATTCTTTAACAACATTCCACAATTCATTCACATTTCTTGGTTTTGCTTCAGAAACAGCATTTTTGATATCACCCCACAAGTTCTCAATTGGATTAAGGTCTGGAGATTGGGCTGGCCACTCCATAACATTAATTTTGTTGGTTTGGAACCAAGACTTTGCCCGTTTACTAGTGTGTTTTGGGTCATTGTCTTGTTGAAACAACCATTTCAAGGGCATGTCCTCTTCAGCATAGGGCAACATGACCTCTTCAAGTATTTTAACATATGCAAACTGATCCATGATCCCTGGTATGCGATAAATAGGCCCAACACCATAGTAGGAGAAACATGCCCATATCATGATGCTTGCACCTCCATGCTTCACTGTCTTCACTGTGTACTGTGGCTTGAATTCAGAGTTTGGGGGTCGTCTCACAAACTGCCTGTGGCCCTTGGACCCAAAAAGAACAATTTTACTCTCATCAGTCCACAAAATGTTCCTCCATTTCTCTTTAGGCCAGTTGATGTGTTCTTTGGCAAATTGTAACCTCTTCTGCACATGCCTTTTTTTTAACAGAGGGACTTTGCGGGGGATTCTTGAAAATAGATTAGCTTCACACAGACGTCTTCTAACTGTCACAGTACTTACAGGTAACTCCAGACTGTCTTTGATCATCCTGGAGGTGATCATTGGCTGAGCCTTTGCCATTCTGGTTATTCTTCTATCCATTTTGATGGTTGTCTTCCGTTTTCTTCCACGTCTCTCTGGTTTTGCTCTCCATTTTAAGGCATTGGAGATCATTTTAGCTGAACAGCCTATCATTTTTTGCACCTCTTTATCGGTTTTCCCCTCTCTAATTAACTTTTTAATCAAAGTACGCTGTTCTTCTGAACAATGTCTTGAACGACCCATTTTCCTCAGCTTTCAAATGCATGTTCAACAAGTGTTGGCTTCATCCTTAAATAGGGGCCACCTGATTCACACCTGTTTCTTCACAAAATTGATGACCTCAGTGATTGAATGCCACACTGCTATTTTTTTGAACACACCCCTTTCAACTAATTCAACTAATTGCCCAATTGCACAGCCTTAAGAGCGTGCATATCATGAATGCTGGGTCTCATTTGTTTTCTGAGAATCTACTGAACCTACTGGTAACTTGTTTGCCACGTAGCAATAAAAAAATATACGAAAAACCTTGATTATTCTGGTTAGTCACATTGTACTGCTATTATTTTGAACAATACTGTATAGTCATATATAGATCAGTGTGTCTGGCCAATGTTTTTATTATTCTTTTTATTTGTTAAGGTATCAAGTTCAATTACAAACCTTTACGGCACATTTCAACAACTGAACACATTAGTGTTGCATTAGTGTAGTATTAGTGTTGATACAGCCAAATAGAAAGAAAAAAATATGAAAACAAAAAACAAAACCAAATGACAATAATCACACCATAAGATAAAACATAATAAAACAGGTAAAGAAAAATAAGGATGAGGGTCTTATTCTAACAGCAAAAACAAGTTCAAAGCATATAAGAGATTCTGGGCATTCCTGTAATGAAGAGAGCAAATATCTTTATATTTATATTTATATTTATATTTATATTTATATTTATATTTATATTTATTCATTTAGCAGACGCTGTTATCCGAAGCGACTTACAGATGAAGACTGTGGAAGCAATCAAAAACAACAAAAAGAGCAATGATATATAAGTGCTATAACAAGTCTCAGTTAGGTTAACACAGTACACGTAGCATGGGATTTTAAATGATATAATAAATAAAAATAAAACATATAGAATAAAAAAAGAATAGAGCACATACACACAGACACACACACACACACACACACACACACATACAATTGCATAATAAATGAAAAGAAAATAGAATACAAAAAGATTAGAAAGGTAGTTAGATTTTTTTTAAGAATATAATTAGAATAGTGAGTGTTAAAGTTAGAGGGTCAAATAAAGATGGAAGAGATGTGTTTTAAGAAGATTCTTAAAGATGGCTAAGGACTCAGCTGCTCAGATTGAGTTGGGGAGGTCATTCCACCAGGAGGGAAAATTTAATTTAAAAGTCCGTAAAAGTGACTTTGTGCTTCTTTGAGATGGCACAATCAAACGACGTTCACTTGCAGAACGCAAGCTTCTAGAGGGCACATAAGTCGGAAGTAACAAATTTAGGTAAATGGGTGCAGATCCAGTGGTAGTATTGTAGGCAAACATCAATGCCTTGAATTTTATACGCAGCTATTGGAAGCCAGTGCAAATTGATAAACAGAGGTGTGACATGTATTATTTTTGGCTCATTAAAAATTAATCTTGCTGCCGCGTTCTGAATTAATTGTAATGGTTTGATAGAATTGGCTGGAAGACCTGCCAAGAGGACATTGCAATAGTCCAGCCTGGACAGAACAAGAGCTTGAACAAGGAGTTGTGCAGCATGTTCCGAAAGAAAGGGCTTGATCTTCTTTATGTTGAATAAAGCAAATCTGCAGGATCGGACAGTTTTAGCAATGTGGTCTGAGAAAGTCAGCTGATCATCAAACATAACTCCAAGGCTTCTAGCTGTTTTTGAATGAGTTATGGTTGATGTGCCTAACTTGATGGTGAAATTGTGATGGAACGATGGGTTTGCTGGAATCACAAGCAGTTCTGTATTGGCAAGGTTGAGTTGAAGGTGATGGTCCATCATCCAGGAAGAAATGTCTGTTAGACAAGCTGAGATGCTAATAGCTACCGTCGGATCATCAGGATGGAATGAGAGGTAGAGTTGAGTGTCATCAGCATAGCAGTGGTATGAAAAGCCATGTTTCTGAATGACAGAACCCAATGATGCCATGTAGACAGAGAAGAGAAGTGGTCCAAGAACTGAGCCCTGAGGCACCCCAGTAGTTAGATGTTGAGACTTGGACACCTCACCTATCCAAGATACTTTGAAGGATCTATCTGATAGGTGAGACTCAAACCATTGAAGTGTGGTTCCTGAGATGCCATTTGCCAGTAGGATTGATAGGAGGATCTGGTGGTTAAAGAGCCACACAGATGGGAAATCAAAAATTACCTGTATTACAGTGTATGATGTAGCTGTCCATCAGTGTAAACAATGTGCAAAGTAATTAAACCAAAAAGTACACGATTTATAAAGTTATTGGCTTCTAAAGTAAGGAGTCGACTCTGAATCGCTGAAACAAGTCGTTATAGATTTCAAATCTTTTGCCCATCTCTATGTACGTCACTAGGAACACTTTGCATAATAATCTCCGCCTACCGCATGGGCGTAGGTTTAGGGGGGGACGCTAGGTACTAGTCCCTATCAATATTTTGAGATGACAAATTTATCCCCACCAATATTTAGATTTGTTTCCTTGTGGCAGAGTATTTTTTGTTAGTGTAAATACTAATGTACATAATAATTTATGTTAATAAAACGTATGATTGTTTAGCATTACACAGTCTCAGGTTTATATTTTTATTTTTTGAGAGTGCATTTTTGAGATTATACAGTTATACTAGCTCTTAAGGGACAGTATACAGGATGGTATATCGGGGTCAGGATACAATATAATGAGATGAAGTAGATTCACTTCTGTACTGTGATATTCTGTATTGCCAACAGTCTGAAATAAAAAAGGAAATCACCATTAAATCACTTGTATCTTACAACAAGTGATTTGTGGGGGGGGGGGGGGGGGGGGGGGGGGTGTCCCGGGGTGTCCCGGGGTGTCCCGGGGTGTCCCCACCAAAGCTGAGGCCAAACCTATGCCCATGGCCTACCGTCTTGGGAGAAACGGAACTCTGACCTGCCCCACCCCCATCACAGACGCTCTGGTTGGTGTGATAGCATCATGTCGAGGAGACAGTGTGTTTTTAATTGTAAAGGCAAGTTTGTTTTATTTTCACTGCCAAAGAATGAAAATCAGAAGAACCAATGGCTAAAATTCATTTTTACCACAATACCAGAGCAGTACAACAAATCCCTTTTGTTGTGTTCACAACATTTCACTGATGACTGCTTTTCTAATCTCGGTGAGTACAGCGGGATTTTCAAAGCCTTTGGCCATAAAAGATGGTTCATTACCAACTTTATTTAGAACAACGAGCATCTCCGAATCACATCGCGAAGTATGATTATGAAGTTATGTGTCTGTTTGTTCCCGAGCGTCTTATCAGTATGTGTGCTGTCTGCAGCCTTTATCTGCGCTGATCGTCATGTACAAACACGTCATTAAAATGAAGTGTAACTCCGTGAATACTCAACGAAGTGACATGAGAGAGATATCTATATAAAGCTTGACATGTCTACTTTAAAACTAAACAAGTGCTGCCGAAAACAGATATTCTGTGATTAAGTAATCCATATGAAAACAACGCAATATCTGTTTTTCATGTCTCCCTTCGTGACCACGCCACCGCGCTGAACGCGCTATTCAGATTCAAACTGAAGCGCGCGGCTTGAATACACCCACACAGAAGAAAAAGCAGCGAGAGTGTTCAAGTTTTTTATTTTACTGTTTGCTTCGCGGTGAGAGGAATAAGACATAATTCACCCCAAACAGATGCTAACGCATAGTTTACCGTGGAGGTGTGTGCGGAACAACCAATCAAAACTGACTATGTTAGTTGACCAATCAGAACACAGTATGCTACCGAAAGGTGGGGTTTAAGGAAACTGAATCTTTTGAACAGCTTCGTGCGAACCGTTTTGGGATCTCTGAGAATTTAGGTAATTTTAAAATGATATTTTGACAAAATGACAATGTTTTTTAACCTTGGATGGATTTAAACCTAATGTACAGGACTTATAAACAGTGATAGGAAGCTTAGAATTTTCATCTTACTGGCTCTTTAACCGTGTCAAAAGCAGCGGAACCATCAAGCAGGATAAGTACTGAAGATTTGGTCTTAGAGCTTCAACAACTGAGAGCAAGGCCATCTCAGTTGAATGTCAGTTGAATGTCCACTTCTGAAGCCAGATTGATTGCTGTCAAAGAGATTGTTGTGTGTGAGAAATGTAGAGACTTGTTTGAACACAGATGGGTTGAGGTTGGGTTTCTTAAGTAGTGGAGTTATACGTGCCTGTCTAAATGATGAGGGAAAAACACCATCAAGTGTTGATGATGTGAGTGAGTGCAGGTACAACTGCAGGAGAAATGGCTTGAACGAGACTTTTTTGAGACTTCTGCCTCAGAGAGTGAAGAGAAGGATGTAAATGAGTGTAAGTTTGCTGGTGATATGAGCTTGAATGATTGTGATGTGGGAAATTGTGCACTAATGTGTTTAATTGTATTAATGAAAAACGTTGCAAATTCGTCAGCTATTAGATATGAAGCAGGAGGGGAGGAGGAGGACAAAGAAGTGAGGAAAATGTTTTAAAAAGCATGCAAGAGTTAGATGAATTGTTAATTTTGTTATGGTAGTGTGTCATTTTAGCAGAGGAGACATTAGCAGAGAAAGAAGATAGGAGTGACTGATACACAATAAGGTCAGTAGTATTTTTGGACTTGTGCCACACCCTTTCAGAAGCTCTAAGCTTAGAACGGTGTTCGCGTAGAACATCAGATAACCAAGGGGTAGAAGGGGTGTTACGGCTGGCCTGGAAGATAAGGGGCAAACAGTGTCTAAACAAGAGGTAAGAGTGGAGCAGAAAGTATCAGTAGCACTGTTTGCGTCCAAAGATGCAAACAGTTTAGGGGAAGGAAGTGAAGATGAAACCATTGCAGATTGCCGGGAGGGTGAAAGTGTGCGTAGGTTACGTCGAAAGATGACATGTGGAGGGGTAAGTGTTGTGTCAGGGAGCATTTTGAGGTTAAGAGTGAGGAGGAAGTGATCCGACGTGTGCAGTGGAGTAACCAGAACATTATATAAATAAGATATAAATAAGAACCAGTTGGTTGCCTGATTTGTGAGTAGCAGTAGTTGACACTCGGTTGAGATCAAAAGAGGCAAGCAGAGAGTGGAAATCAGCAAACAGAGGTTTATCTAGATGGATCTTGAAATCTCCAAGCATAACTAGGGGAGTACCATCCTCAGAAAAGGTTGAGAGTAACACATCTAATTCATCCAAAAAGTTACCCAGTGGTCTTGGGGGTCGATAGACAACTACAAAACTTATTTTAAAAGGATAGGTAACAATAACTGAATGAGATTCAAAGGAGCTGTTGATACCCAAAGATGGTAAAGGATTAAATTTCCAATCATTAGAGATGAGCAGACCAGTACCTCCACCTCTTCCAGTCAAACGGGGGGAATGGTAAAATGAGAAATTATTGGAGAGTGCTGAAGGTGTAGCAGAGTCCTCTGGTTTGATCCAGGTCTCTGTTAGGGCCCTGAGATTAAGCTTTGAATGACTAATAATAGAAGTAATGAAATCGGCTTTGTTTACAGCAGACTGGCAATTCCAGAGACCAATAGAAAAAGAAAGTAGTCTATTAGCAGACATAGGCAAAGTGTGCAGGTTGTTAAGATTGCACTGTCTACATTGTGTGATGAATGGTTTAAGAGTGGTAATCTGGAAACACATAGTGATAATTGGTTATAAACAAAAACTGAAACAGAGATGAAACAAGAAGAAGGAAAAAGAGTTTTATCAAAACAATACTTCTATCGCCTGTTGGTGTCCCTGCCCGGTGGAGTCGCACGGTAGAGTTGATGGTCTTTACACTCTTCGGTCTCCACATGAGGAGGTCTTAACAAAAGGGCTGCCGCGGTATACTAACCTTTTTTTATACCCATCAGACAAAACGGAAATTGAATTCAGCTGAACACACTTTACTGTTTATCACAACAAAGGACTAAGAAAGTGCACAACACTGACAACGTATGCGATAGAGTACGAGACCAAACGCAGCACGTCTCTTTAGTTCATTCTTCCATCCACTGAAGTGGGGTTAACCTTTAAATACTTACATATATAAATAAAGTATTTCCACAAAGTAATTAAGTTATTTATCAAAAAGTCTAGGATCTTATCCTTCAACAATACTCCAGCCTTTATTGAGATCACAGTCAAAGGGTGTATTGATAAATGTTTGTAATGAAGACAGTTTTGAAATTTCAGCCAAAAAGTTGTTCTACAGTTCTACAGTTTCAATATCTTTCTCACAGAACCCACATGAATTGTTCTCCCAATTAAATCTTTCATGTAGGAAGTAATCAGAGGGATAAATGTTATTTAGAATTTTAAATGTCACTTCTTTGGCTTTAGAAAGAACTGGATAAGTAAAATAACGCTTCCTTATTTTCTTTGCCTCTTTTTCACTAAATTCTTGAAGAACATACTTTCTTTTCAGTTGACTGGGAAAGTAGTTTGGATAATACATTTCTGATAAACTTATTTGTAAATTGTTTGCTCTTTAAATTTTTACCTTCAATACCGAGTGATTGTCTTTCCGATGTTAGCTGATGTTGCATGACGGCTAGCATAGGTGTAACTTTTTGGGTGGCTTATGTTAAAATGACGTAATAAATAATGAAAGGAAACAATTGTTTTTTATGTTTTGCATCTAGCATTTGTTATTCAAGTAAGTGGTTTTTTTTTCATGTGACATTAACATGTACATATTTATTTGATCTATTTTGTTGTTCTATTAATCCATTGTTTGACTTTTTTGTTTCAGATCAAATGTATATCAAGTGATATCCATCCTCATAGAACCTCCACAAATAGAGCACTTCTGGAGAGACAGTTAAACTCTGGATGCAGACTGGAACTTCTGAGCACCATCACCTTGTCTGCTTTGGGACTGCAATGAATGATACAGTACTTTTCTGTGTTGAATTTACATAACATCAGTACACAGACATAGTTTTGTTCCAGTTTTGCTGTGCTTATGCCTTCTTTGTGTCCCCAGCCCAGCAATCAGATGCATCAAAACAACAAAGCACAACTGTCGTGGTCCAGGCACCTTCAGCAACAAGTAAATTGCTTTAACGTTAATGATAATGCAATGCCAGTCATGTAATGACTTGACCCATCTGATGTAATTGTTCATGCCGGAGATTGAACAACATTGTCAATCAGGAGTATTTTCAACAGGAGGCACACTTCAGCTGGCTTGATAGTGACTTCAATAGTATGGGATCAGAATCCCTGCATTTGTTTTTCAGTTTTGTGCTTTATTATTTTACACGTGTTTTTAATTTAGATAGATAGAAATAGTCAGATAGATAGATAGATAGATAGATAGATAGATAGATAGATTAGATGAGTTTGAATGAGTTTAAATTGATTAGCATCAAAGCTTGATTGAGTCTAATGGGATTTGGAGCTTGGGTCATCTGAACATCCTGTCAATGAAAGTCTATGGGATTTTTATGACTTTTTAATATAAATTTTTAAGAAAACCGTAACTTAAACCAGTCTGAAAAGATATAGCACCCTAAATCAGAACAGTATGAACGTCTGACCCGAGTTTGGAGTATGTAGCTTGAACGGTCTAGGAGGAGTTAGTGTGCAAAAAATTTGCGGCCAGAAAAAGAAGAAGAAGAAGAAGAAGAAGAAGAAGAAGAAGTTTAAATAGGATTTCAGTAAGTTGGCTTTCTCAAGCCAACTTAAAGGGGGGGGGGGGGGGGGGTGAAATGCTATTTCATGCATACTGAGTTTTTTACACTGTTAAAGAGTTGGATTCCCATGCTAAACATGGACAAAGTTTCAAAAATTAAGTTGTACGTTTGAAGATGCTAAGCGCCGAGTTTTACATTGTAGGTTAGAGAAATCGAAAACTGAAACGACCGCGGAAATGGGAAACAAGACACGGGATGCAATTCGCTCTGTTATGGAGAACATTCAACTCTTTTTCAAACTGCAAAAGTCGTTTACAGCCATGTTCACTCCGGTATTTCGCTCGCATCATCATGTGTTTACAACAGGTTTACAGTGAAAGTTCAATCATAGATTTGAGTACATATTTATTTGATCTATTTTGTTGTTCTATTAATCCATTGTTTGACTTTTTTGTTTCAGATCAAATGTATATCAAGTGATATCCATCCTCATAGAACCTCCACAAATAGAGCACTTCTGGAGAGACAGTTAAACTCTGGATGCAGACTGGAACTTCTGAGCACCATCACCTTGTCTGCTTTGGGACTGCAATGAATGATACAGTACTTTTCTGTGTTGAATTTACATAACATCAGTACACAGACATAGTTTTGTTCCAGTTTTGCTGTGCTTATGCCTTCTTTGTGTCCCCAGCCCAGCAATCAGATGCATCAAAACAACAAAGCACAACTGTCGTGGTCCAGGCACCTTCAGCAACAAGTAAATTGCTTTAACGTTAATGATAATGCAATGCCAGTCATGTAATGACTTGACCCATCTGATGTAATTGTTCATGCCGGAGATTGAACAACATTGTCAATCAGGAGTATTTTCAACAGGAGGCACACTTCAGCTGGCTTGATAGTGACTTCAATAGTATGGGATCAGAATCCCTGCATTTGTTTTTCAGTTTTGTGCTTTATTATTTTACACGTGTTTTTAATTTAGATAGATAGAAATAGTCAGATAGATAGATAGATAGATAGATAGATAGATAGATAGATTAGATGAGTTTGAATGAGTTTAAATTGATTAGCATCAAAGCTTGATTGAGTCTAATGGGATTTGGAGCTTGGGTCATCTGAACATCCTGTCAATGAAAGTCTATGGGATTTTTATGACTTTTTAATATAAATTTTTAAGAAAACCGTAACTTAAACCAGTCTGAAAAGATATAGCACCCTAAATCAGAACAGTATGAACGTCTGACCCGAGTTTGGAGTATGTAGCTTGAACGGTCTAGGAGGAGTTAGTGTGCAAAAAATTTGCGGCCAGAAGAAGAAGAAGAAGAAGAAGAAGAAGAAGAAGAAGAAGAAGTTTAAATAGGATTTCAGTAAGTTGGCTTTCTCAAGCCAACTTAAAGGGGGGGGGGGGGGTGAAATGCTATTTCATGCATACTGAGTTTTTTACACTGTTAAAGAGTTGGATTCCCATGCTAAACATGGACAAAGTTTCAAAAATTAAGTTGTACGTTTGAAGATGCTAAGCCCCGAGTTTTACATTGTAGGTTAGAGAAATCGAAAACTGAAACGACCGCGGAAATGGGAAACGAGACACGGGATGCAATTCGCTCTGTTATGGAGAACATTCAACTCTTTTTCAAACTGCAAAAGTCGTTTACAGCCATGTTCACTCCGGTATTTCGCTCGCATCATCATGTGTTTACAACAGGTTTACAGTGAAAGTTCAATCATAGATTTGAGTTCGATGCATGATGTCTGTGCTTCGATGCGGCTGTACAGGGGCATAACATACGTCATAACTAAACGTATCTGATTGGCTTACGGGTAACCAATAATTTTAAACTTCAGACAAGCGCCCCCTAGCGAGAGAGAAAACACTTCTTTATTATGCCATTCCAGACTCTGTCTACGAAGCAAAGTGAAGTATTAGAGTCTGGTATTACCAGGCTAATATGTTTTGCGTTTAGGTGATACTTGAGGCTCGATGTGCTGCTGTGGTGAAATGCGAACGCTAGTTGGTGCTCCAGTATAATCGGTCCGCCAGAACTCATCCAGTGAGAAACGTTCTGCGGTGCAAAAATAAGTTATTAAAGATGCGGGAATTTTTTTTTCTGTAATTAATTAATCTTAATTAACGCCTTATTTTTTGTGTAATTAATTAATCTCGATTAACGCGTTAAAGTCCCGGCCCTAGTACTTATTCTAAATGTTACTAGTATGATTTTTTATTTTACTAGTAATTTTTTTGGTTGAACTCTACTATAGTCATTTGGACTAGTCATAACATAAGACGAGTAAAAAAGCAGATCTGACTAGTAAGATAAGAATAGTTACTAGTAGTGATTAAAAAAGGTACTAGTATCTAAAGAATAAGAGCTAGTACCTAATGAATAACTATTAGTATCTATTAAAGGCCGTGTTGCAAGGTTAATTTTTTAACGAATTTGTAAAATATGCTTGTTGGTAATAAACATTTAAACTGTTATCCATTGTATTTTATGTTGTTGGGTATCACAAAACGGAATATAATACGAAAAAGTAGATACTATCTTACAGCGGTCTCCTTTCCCCCACAATGCATTGCATCACGTCACTTTGGGGAGAGAATTTACCAAAGCACGCCTTGAGAGCATTGAGAGTGACTAGAGAGACGAGTAGTAGACGACAGTATTCAGATAGCGCCGATTATAGATAAATAGATAAATACATAGATATATATAGATGGATAGACTACATATATAGATAGATAGATAGACAGACAGATAGATAGACAGACAGATAGATACAGAGATATCAACCAACAGCGACCCAAACGGACTCGCTTCCCTACAGCACAAGCTCTTCAGCGCAGTTTCCATGGGACAGCACCACCCACACAAGCACGTGCCAAACACAGCGACACACACGCGGCTACGTTTGTAACAACATTTTCACCGAAGGAAGAGATAAACGCTTAGAAACATCCATATAGCTTGCATGATGCCTTCTATTTCTAGATGACGAAGACAAAGTTTCCAGTACTACGACGCTATGACAAAGGTTACCGGTAACGTTACTTATCTGAACTAACGTCATGATCACTGCCACGAGATATAAAGAAAACGTTGATTTTTTTCACTCTGTGCATCTCAATGACAGTAAAAAATAAATAAAATAAAATATATATATATGTGTGTGTGTGTCGTTATTGTGCACTGCTGCTCGTAGACTAGCTCCAGTCCTCATTGCTGCGATGCTAAATAATAGCAACTCACCAGGACACTTCACCAACTCTCCACTCATTCTCCTCGGACCATGCATAGGCTTTGACGGACATCAGTTCTTGGCAATTCCTCATTTGCCCTCTTACGGCTGGCTCAATCGAAATTACACGGCTGCGGGCCATCATATATGTTGGCTCTTGCCACCTCTTCCTCATCCCAGTTAGTCACTATAATGTTAGTTTTGATGCTGCGTTCCAGGCAGGTTTTTGAGCTCGTAATCTCTATTTCATACCACTACTAATGACTTTGTACCTTTCCAGGCAAGTTATGCCAAACTTTCTGAGTGCAAGGAATTGTAACTAGATTATTTATTTTCATTGCAACGTTACATTGACCTAAAATCGTTTTTTCAATGTGTACCACTTGCATAAACACTGCATCCATAGGCAGTATTATTCGTAGGGGCTGTCATCATTGTTTCGCGTGCTGTGTGACCTCGGAACTCGGAGTACATCTATCTAGTACGAGACACGAGTTCACGGGTGGGAAGTCACGGGTTTGATTGCCGCCCCAGTGAAATTCACTTATTATAGACGGTTTCATCGGGTGCACGCGCCTGGACCTAAGTTAACTTCCGGTCTGTTGGCTGCAGTGTCTTGCCTTCTACAAACGCAGTTAAAGTTAAGGTGATGAGTAGACTGAAGTTGGGCTCAGGTGGTTGTGCTGCGGGGTGTGTTTCCCATACATTTATTTTATTTTTGGAGACTCGCCACAATTTTAAAACTGATAGATTTTCAAAAAGGCTTCGTTGAATAAACATGAGTAATGCTATGTACTGCACTTTTATTAATAATAATTCCTTACATTTATATGTTTAAATATCAAAGCGAGGCACAGGTGTTTTTATATCGCTGTATTTCTGAAGGAAGACTTGCATGTTATATGCCTGATAAAGCAGTGTATGAGCGTAGCTCTGCTTTGTTTACAGCTGTTACTGGGGAAACCTCTATTTCTCGCGCTTTATGTCTATGCTTTAAAACATCTCCTGCTGGCAAATAATGAATTTGCATATCATTAAGTCCGCCTGATCCACGCAGCAAACATGTTTTGTTTGTTATCAAAAAATATCAACTCTAGAGGGACTTGGCTGTTGTTATTGATTCTATTTGGAGTCTACCGGAAGTTAAGTTAGGTCCACAAAAGCATGCACGCGCATTAACGTTTGTTTATGTTGATGCTGTTGAAACCGTCTATTAATTCACTTATTGAGATACCAAAAAAATGTCATTTAATAAAGCAAGAGAAGGATTGCTTTTGGCATTAAATTACAATCTTTTGTCAGAAGAGGAGTTTTTAATATTGTATGATGTAAATAAGTCTAAAAACCTAGATTTACCATGTAAGCAATACTTGCCTTTTAACCTTGATTGCATGGAGGAAGACGAATGCTTAAATGAATTTCATGTCAGAAAATGTGACCTACCAATTCTGGTAGATGTTTTTTTAATGCATTTAGCAGACACTTTTATCCAAAGCGACTTACAGTGCATTCAAGGTATCTTTTATTTTTTATTTTTTTTATGATTTTACTTATCATAATAAAATTCAATATTTTTTTATTACCTATATAGATGTTCTCGGGATTCCCAATGAGATCGTTTGTGATCAGACAATCATAAACTGATGCAAATTACAGTGTCATATGCCATAACATTTATTTACCTAATCTCTCACGTTTTAGCGACTCCGGCAAATCAGCTGTTCTCCCGTAGTAGACCGTTGAAAGTAGAACGTCACAAAGTAGCAGTTAAATTCGCGCATGCGCAATCTAATGCCAGAATGGCGTTGCCGTTCCACCAGAGGCTGTTCGTTCCATAGACAGTAAAAGAAATGGACACTCAACTGAGACAATTGAAGCCCATTTTTAGCGTTTTTTAGCACTTCCGTTTCTGACGCGCAGACTCAAACGAAGCTTGACGACGTCAGCAACCTGTCTAACAGATGTAAATGTTCTAGTAGCTGTGCGTGCAAACTGCCATCATTAATCTTGCAGAGACGGCGAGATTGAGCGGGGAGTTCTTTGGCGTGAGTGAGCAGGAGTAAGTATTCTGATTAATTATTTTGTATAGTATTTTAAAATGTAACGCCAGTACGCCATATTAAGTTAATTGCCTGCGAGCTTCTCCTCCTGTCTGTACGGTAATGCGACAGAGAGTCGAGTGGTTATGACGCAATCGTTAGCCTATTTTTTTTACAAAAACTGTTTCTACTGGGCCATAATGTAACATAGAAGGTAATGGAGCCCTTTATACATTGTCGTGTATCTTTAGAAATAAATAATGGACAAACGGAGTCTTTAAACGCCTCAGATGTAAAGTTATGCACTGTCAAAGTGACGCCAAAATGAATGGGAGTCAATGGGAATGCTAACTCAAGTGAAGTTCTGCTACAAGATGGCAGCACGCAGCCGACTTCAACTTCCGGTCGACTTCCTTGCCGCCTGGTTCGTTCTGAAACTGCGCCCAGTCACGGATTGTGTAGCATTATTGTTGTCCGGGTGGAAATCGGGAGAAATTCGGGAGAAAGGTCGGCCCGGGAGATTTTCGGGAGGGGCTTTGAAATTCGGGAGTCTCCCGGAAAATCGGGAGGGTTGGCATGTATGATGCGTATGAATGGAAGTCAATGGAGAGAAAAGTGCAGTGTGACCGCCCCATTAAACAGTAAACAGCACACGCGGTGTTCATCTAATAAGGATCTCCATCGCAAGCAAATAATAGCCTTTGCAGATTTTCTTTCAATTCAGTGCAGTTCCATAGTCCCGTTTTCAACACTGCTGATATTCTTAAACGTTACAACTGGTTCAGACACTCAGCGCGTGCGGCAGGGAACTGAACGACTCATTCAAACTGATTCATGAACCAATTCACTCGTTTGCCAATTGGCTTGATCAAGCCTTTGAACAGAACTTACTCAAAAGAATGAATCATTCACGAATGGGCATCGCTCATTGCCCAGAGAAAAGTAGACGGCGCGTTTGGAATAAACTGAAGCATTTATTGCATTAAGATAAAGTAACGAGAGGACAGTCGCCCACAGTAACGAAGTAAAAGTACAGATTTTCCCCAAAAAATTACTCAAGTAAGAGTTAAAGTACTCATCTTTAAATATTCTCCGAAAAGTATTAGTTACCCCCAAAATTACTCAAGTAAATGTAACGAAGTAAATGTAACTCGTTACTACCCACCTCTGCTTGTAACCCTCCTAAATAACATGTGGTGATGTAGGTGCTGTTTGACAATTTTTTTTTAAGGTTTTCTGAGCCCAAGACTCTATGTATGAACTATTTTCTTCAATTCACCAGCTGTTATCCTTGGAGAGTTTTTAGCTACCCAAACTCTCCTTCTCACTGTGGATTAGGACGATATAGACACACATCCTCTTCCAGGCAGATTCATTTTCTGTTGATTGGAAATTCTTAAATATTGCCCTGATGGTGGAAATGGGAATTTTCACTGCTCTAGCTCATTTGTTGAAGTCACTTTCTAATTTGTGAAGCTCAATAATCTTTTGCTGCACATCAGAAATATATTCTTTGGTTTTTCTCATTGTGATGGATGATTAAGGGTTATTGGGCTTTGTTTTCCCTACTCTTTATATTTCTGTGAAACAGGGGTCCGATTGAGATGGCGGTCCGTGCAGTCACATCTCACTGAGCTTCTTGAGAAGTCCCGATGTTATAGTTAACAAAAAAAAAAAAAAAATCCACTATTAACTGCCATTTGTCTAGTTATCAGCACGAAAATGAAGAAAAACAACAGCGGAAAGTCTCCGGCGCAAAAAAATCTCCCATTTGAAAGCTGTGTGAAGACGAGTGAACACAGCTATGCAGATATGGCTAACGTTAGCAAGAACAAACGAGGGTGGACAACCCCAACGGAAACCCTCCAAAAAACACACCTGGAGAAAAAAACGAAAAGGTATGTCTCAAGAAGAAACAAACACCGAGACCATACTGAATGCTATCAACTCTCTCGGTCAACATGTAGACGACCGCATGGAAGAATTTAGTACGCAGTTGCAACAGCACAACTCCATGCTAGCTTCTATTGCTAAATCGATGCAGTTCAACGCAGAAGAGCTAAAAGAGTGTAAAACGAAAATAAAACACCTGGAAAAAAGAGTGGAGACACTGACTAAAGAAAATGAAGACATGAGGGGTCGGGTATTGAACAATGACAGATACAAAAGACGGTGGTGCCTGCGCATCAAAGGGAAAAAAGAAACGGCCAATGAAAACATAAGAGCAGAGGTGGTGGAGCTTCTTCGCAGGATTGCACCGGACCTGGCAGTAAAGATGGATGAAGCGGTCGACGTTGTCCACAGAGTGGGAAGATTGATGGACAACCGGCAATGACAAATAATCATTTTATCAGTGAGAGATGACATCTGGAGGCGAACAAAAACTTCTCCAATCTGCAAAGAAGAGGGGATTCGCTTTACTGAAGATCTGACTCAAGAGGATTGGCGTTCCAGACAGGCTCTATGGCCCAAAATCGACCAGGCTAGAAAGGAAGGAAAGGCTGCAGGCTTCAGGGGCACGTTTGGATTCATTGAAGGCAAGCGTATTATGGAGGAAACTTAAGTTAGGGGCTGAGACTAGAGCTTAAATGAATACATAGTGGATCAGATCAGGTGATGGGACTTCTACGTCAAAAAGTTCATTTGTTCATGTGTTCTGTATTTCAGTTAAATACTGACTTTTCTTTTATTCCCTTTAATACAATGGGACTTAAAGACTCAGTTAAGCGAAAAGCTGTCTTTTTGTTTTGCAAAGGGCAACAAGCACATTGCACCTTTCTTCAAGAGACTCACTCTGATATTTCTGATGTTAAGTTTTGGTCACAACAATGGGGAGATAAAATTCTCTTCAGTCATGGGACAAATCGATCAGCTGGAGTTGCCATATGTTTCAACAGATGCCCTGGTAAGATTCTGGGTGAAAAAGCAGACAAGGAGGGACACTGGGTAGCCTGTGTTTTGGAAATTGATGCTAATCTTGTTATTCTGATTAACATATATGGTTATAACAACGATAACAAAAATAACAATTTGTTACATCAGATATCAGAAGTAATCATAGAACTAGAAGCAAAATTCCCCACAGATCATATTATTGTTGGAGGGGATTTCAATTTAGCTCCTGATGAGTGGATGGATAGATAGCCTTCCAAGTTATTGAGAGAACATAGAAACACAATTTTGGAAGCTCTTGCTAATAATAACCAATTGATAAACATCTGGAGAAATGTACATAGTGGGGTGAAACAGTTTACCTGGCATTAACCTAATGGTCAAAACAAATCACGAATTGATTATTGGCTGATATCAAACTCAATATCAGATCATGTCACAGAAACAGAAATTGCTAACTGTCCTTTAGTGATCATTGTATTATTAACCTGAAAATTGCAAACTTAATAAAAATAACAAACCAAAAGATTACTGGAAATTTAACTCTCAGTTACTAAAAAACTCAGAGTTTTGTCATTCCATTAAAAAAAATATTTTTGATATAAAAAATGACAATACACTAGACACATCTATACTAAAATGGGAATTTCTGAAATGTATTATTAGAAAGCATTCAATAACGTTTGGTAAAAAAGTGAATAAAGAAAAGAAAGCACAAGAAGCAATAGTGGTTAAAGAACTCATGACACTTTATAGTAAATCAGATTGGAGTGAAGAGGACAAAGAAATAAATAAGTAATTTGCAATCCAAATTGGATAGAATGTATATAGATAAAGCTAAAGGTGCATATATTAGATCCAGGGCCCGGTGGATTGAAGAAGAAGAAAAGAATACTGCATACTTCTGCAAATTAGAAAAACGCAGACAAGAATATAATTCGATTTGTAGTCTAACAGTTGATGGAGAGGAATGTACAGAACCCAAACGCATTGAAAAAGAACTTTTCAGTTTTTATAGGAATCTTTATAAATCTTCCTATACTCAGAACAAGATGCCTCATCTTTTTTTGATAAAATTAACAACTTGATTCCTGTTATTGATGAAAATTTTAAAGAAGTTTGTGATGAGGAACTAAGAATTGTAGAGTTTAACTATGCTATAAAAAAATGGCATCTGATCGTTCGCCAGGAGCAGACGGTATTACAACTAACTTCTATAAACACTTTTGTGAAGATTTAAAACACCTATTGATTCAGGCTATAAATGAATGTATTAATCAAAAAGAACTGATGGAAACAATGATTCAATGACAACTGATTCCAAAACCTGGAAAAGATAAGAAAATATTAAGTAATTTAAGACCTATTACACTGTTGAATACAGACTACAAGATTCTAACAACAGTTTTGGCAGAAAGATTAAAGACAGGTATATCTAAATTAATATAGCCCAACACAATCTGGTTTTCTTAAACGAAGATCCATCCATAATAACATCCGCCTGGTCCTAGATCTTATTGATTATAATTATTTAATTAAGGAAGATGGTTTTATCTTTTTTTTGGATTTCCATAAAGCATTCGATTCAGTGGAACATTTATTTATTGTTAACACCCTGAGACACTTTGGCTTTGGAAATAAGTTTCTTGATATGATCACTATGTTACATACAGATATTAATAGCTGTGTTTCCCTCTCAGAAGGTACATGTCCCAGATTTAAGGTTGAACGAGGAATAAGACAGGGCTGTCGTATTTCTCCTCTTTTATTCATTGCAGTGACTGAACTACTAGCAATTGCGGTTAAAAATTTGAATATTAAAGGTTTAGAGATAAACAACCATAAGTTACTCATAAGTCAGCTAGCTGACGATACAACTCTGTTTTTACAAAATAAGGAACAAATACCAGTGGCTGTAAAGGTAATAGAGCTGTTTTCACAAGCATCGGGCCTATATCTGAATCTGAGTAAATGTGAACTGGTGAGCATTCATAACTTCGCTGAATTCTCACTATATAATATACCAGTCAAAAATGACATTAGATATCTAGGTATTTGGATTACCAAATCATCAGATACAAGTGAAAAAAAGAATATCCAAGATAATATTGATAAACAGTTGGCTACAAAGAGATTTAACATTATTTGGAAGAACGATGTTGACCAAGATTGAATCTATTTCCAGACTGATATATCCATCCTACTCTCTTGCTATTTCTCCAAAATTAATTAAAGAAATTAATAGAATCAATTTTAATTTTATTTGGAAAAATAAACATCACTTTATTAGAAAAGGGGATCTGTTGAAAAATTATGAGGAAGGTGGTATAAAAGCAATCGACTTTGAAATTATGAATGGAATATTGAAAATTAAATGGCTCCAATCTTTTTTAAGGAACGGTGAAGAGATATGGTTCCCTATCTGTCGGTCACTACAAGTTATGTCGACCGACAAATGGGGTCTCACTTGGGAGGCCAATCATCTCTGATTTTAAGAGAAAACGCCAATGAAATTGGCAAGTGGATTAACACACCTGAGCCACTCCCCGTGCCAACGGGTATAAATAGGGCGACAGGTGCATCCACTCATTAGCTTTTTGCTTCGGAGCCGAGTAAGGAAGTTACATATTTTACACTGCCCAAACTTCACTTGTGTGATAAGGGTCCTGGCCTAAACAGATCTGAAGGCCAATATTGCACCGGGGGTGGCAAAATGGCTCGATAGCGCCACCTATACACTTTCAACGGAGTGCGTATACACTTTAAACGGAGTGTGCCTCAAGCTATGTTTCACGTACATGTACAAAAATCGGTACACACATGTAACACACCAATATCTACGAAAAAGTCTCTTGGTACGAAATCCGAATCCCAACAGGAAGTCAGTTATTTAGAATTTTCTCTGCAAAATTAGTGTTGTTTTGGCCATTTTCAGGGGTTGTACTTTAACGAACTCCTCCTAGAGATTTATTCAGATCAACACCAAACTTGGTCAGTGTAATCTAAAGCCTTTTGCGATCTTAAATTGCGAAGATCTTGAGGTTTCGTTAAAGGGCGTGTCCATGGCGGCCTGACAAATTTTGATGTTTCGCCATGAAAGAGGATATTGTTGTAACTCAGGCATAAAATGTCCAATCCTCCCCAAACTTCACATGTTAGATAAGACTTCTGCCCTCAACAGATCTACATGCCCATATTCAGTTATAGTCAAAGCGCCACCTGTTGGCAACAGGAAGTGACATATTTTACACTGCGATGAACTACTCCTAGAAATTTTATGACATCAATGTATTTTTTGTGGTCAGTCTAATCTAAAGGCCTGTGCGATGTTAAGTTGTGAAGATCTTGAGTTTTCGTTAAAAGGCGTGTCCATGGCGCCGTCACGAAGTTCGATGTCTCGCCATTGGAATAAAAGATGTTATAACTCAGGCATAATATGTTCAGTCTTCCCCAAACTTCACATGTTTGATAAGAGTCCTGGCCTGAACACCTCTGAAGGCCAGTATTCCATTATAATGATAGCGCCACCTGCTGGCAACGGCAAGATTGGCACATATATGGGATATACTTTGATATATTCCACTTATATTTAGGACATTAAATGCATATTTCTCAACGTTCACCTTTTTACTAAAGCCACACGATGGCGGTGAGCCCGGGTGCGAGGGCCCATTCATCGCTGCTTGCAGCTTTAATTAGGGCTCTAGCCCAAAGGGGCGAAGAGCCCTATTGTTCTTCTAAGGATTATTCTTGTTATTATTATTATTTTTATTTTTTATTAAACCTTCCGGGGTGTTTTGGGGGCCTTAACATGCTCAAAAACTCTTGAAAATTGGCACACACATTGGAATCTGCGGCCATCAGGACGTCGCAGAGACTGGGACCCAGGCGTGGCACAGGGGCTCTACAGCGCCCCCTGGAACACAGTCAGAAATCTTGAACCATAGCTCACACACACTTTCATGTATTTATATGAAACTCAGTAAACTTATAGATCTCATTGAGCTGAACAACTTTCGCACTCTATATCATAGGCTCCGCCCAACAGGAAGTCAGCTATTCAGGGCATATATATATGTGACTATTAAGAGTCAACATTATAGCGCCACCAACTGGCGGCAGGAAGTGTGTCATTTTCCAAATGCTTTGAATTCAGCATCTTATTTTTACTCTATTTACTTAAAACTTCATCAGAATAATGACAAAACACGGCCGATGTAAATATGTTGTGGGGATATTGATATCTGATATAGTGTTGCCATGGCAACGTGTCAAACTTGAATGTTCTGTTATGGTGAGTTTGAGGCAGAAAACAAGCTCAGATTTACATGAAACTCAAAACACATATCAGTATTAGTGATAGCTAGACAATGGAAAAAGCTTTTAAAAGGGCGTGAAGGAGGCACTCTATAGCGCCACCTTTTGTCAAAAGTGGGGGGGTTAGTTTTAGCTACAGACACCAAACTTGGTACATAAATTGTTCTTTTCAAGACGGACAACTTTCTAATTCACAGTCATCAGCTACGACCAACAGGAAGTTGGCTATTTTGATTTGAATATTTAAATTGAGCTCTGATTTAATGCATACTCCTCACAGGGAATGTTCACTATACTCACCAAACTTTGTCTACATGTTGAAAAAACATTGAGGAACTTAAATTGCGAACAGATTTTGGTTAGCTTGAACGGTTTTGCCGTGGTGATTTTTTGAAATGACAGTAAAAAGGGAATCATTAATTGTCTTGTATTTTTAAATTGCAGCTTCCAAACACTTAAAAAAAACATTCATACGGAGATCAAATCATTCTGAGGACATATGCATAGTTTCATGACTTTACAACACTGTATGATTAAAAGAAAATTAAAAAACTGTCAGACATCTCATCTCACTCTGTCCCTCTGTTTGAGGAATGTATGTGTGCTGAATGTGTGTGTGTGTGTGTCTGTGTGTGTGTGTGTGTGTGTGTGTGTGTGTCTGTGAGTGGGGGATGGGCATGAGCTGAGTGGCAGACACAATGAGAGACAGAAAGAGAGAGAGAGAGAAAGAGAGAGAGAGACTTAATCATCTCTTAATCATCACCAGAAAAAAAAATGTATTTTAAATTGTTATTTTTTGTTGCTGTTGCTAACATTGCTGTTTTCATTACAGCTTAAGAAATCTCTTAGGCCTTGTCCTTTTCTGACAGTTTCAGGAATTAAAAACAAAATTCTAAAAATACTTATTTGTGCTGCAAATAATAATTTCAAACTCATTTGATACTGACCTATTCCATCCTGTGACATGACATTTATCTTAATTTACATAATCTCATGGATGTAACAGTAAAACTGTTCAGCTCACAGATGAAGACTAAGCTGTAATGCAAGCAGAACTTTCACAAATGCTTATGAGTCATTAAAGGATTTTATAACACTGTAAATTAATGTCTAATTTGTTAACATTAGTAAATGCATTGGTAACACTTTATAATAACTGCACTCATTAGTAAATAGTCAGTTCATGCTTTATAAAGTCTTGTCCCAACTTAAATAGTCATTAATAAGCAGCTTATAAATACAGCTATAAATAGCTTGATCTTGGTTTATAAGCACATTTATTAAAAAGGAGAGTAAAGGGTCAGTTATCTTCCTATGAAAAATAAAAAAATGAAAATAAACAAACAACAACACAGATTGATACAGAACTCAGAAATTTTATTGTGGATTTATGATCAAATCAGCCTGTAAATGAATCATACTCCTCCAAGAAGACACAAGTAGTTCACACCAAACTTTTTCAACATGATGCCAATATACTGAAGATGTTAAATTGCGAATGGGTTTAAGATACCTTAAATGGTGTGGCCATACCGATTTATTAAAGTAACATAAAAAAATACAATAGTTATTTTACTATATCTTTAACATTCTTCATTCCAACTCTTCATAATTTTTTATATACGTAGAAGTCATCATTTGAAGGAAGCACAGTAAGTTTCATAGCTTTATCATGTCCAGGAGCCACCATAAAATTAAAACTATCATAACATATAAATCAAGCTTGCAATTCTTAGTACCAATAATGGCCACCAGATGGAGCTATAGGATTACTTTTAAATAATTATTCTAGAAACTAATGTGATTTAAATCATTTATAGAAATCTTTCAAAGAAAAATATGTATTTTACTGATAAAATGACCCTCACTTAATCAGAATAATATGCTGAAGTATTGTGAAATACTGTGTATTAAGAATAATTCTTTATAGGCTTTATGGACAGATAAGTTTGGAGTGACTCTTGAAAGATCAGCACCACATCCTCTTTTACCACTGTTTAAAGAATTTATCTTACAGAACAGGTGCGAATGAATTTTGGATAGCTTGAATGGTTTTGTCATGGTGATTTTTTGAAATAACAGTAAAAAAGGAACCAGTAAATGTCTTTTATTTTTTTAAGTGCAGCTTCTAAACACTTCAACAAAATGTACACATAGAAGACAAGTCATGCTGAGGAAATATGCATAGTTTCATGACTATACAACACTACATGGATGATAGAAAATTAAAAAACTACCATACATCTGATGTCACTCTGTCCCTCTGTCACTGTGGGTAATGTGTGTGTGTGTGTGTGTGTTTGTGTGTTAAGTGTGTGTGCTGAGTTTGTGTGAATGTGTGAGAGAGGGGATGGGCTTGGTGTCAGAGAGAGAGACAGAGAGAGGGGGAGGGAGACTTAATCATCTCTTTAATCACCAGCAGAAAAAAAATAAGCAATTTCGTGTTGTTGTTGTTGTTGTTTTTTCATCATTACAGCTTAAGAAATATCTTAGGCCTCAACATCAACTGTTGCTGCTTTATATAGCCTGCT
>NC_068400.1:5475196-5519470 GCF_023724105.1 Carassius gibelio
CACACCTTTTGTTTTAACATATGCCCCGCCCCCTACTTTCTACTATTGTGAAGCTTGAAGCGAGCCCTGTCAGTCAAACACAGCGAGACCCGCCCATTTCGTATCCTTAACCCTTTCTTTATTTCGAAATTGTTTATATTATGAATGGGCAAAACTGCAGGCTGTTTGGAGCAATTTACAATACGCAAGATAACATTAAGTGTAAAATGAATAACAAATAGTTCCTGTGTGTGTGTGTGTGTGTGTGTGTGTGTGTGTGTTCAAGCACTTGGTGAATAAAACGCATTCTAATTTTTATAAATGTTCTAAATGTTATGTAAAAACAATAGAAGTAATATAAATTGCAATAAATTATGCATAAGTAAAATAAAATACATTATTTTAATAAGAAACAAAGCAACAAAAGGTAAGACATTTTAAACATTTTTTTTTTCTACATTTCAAAATCGAAGGTTGTATTTTGAGAGTTGTAATGTTCCATTGACCATGGCGTGGTGCAACTATTTGTCGCTGTATTAATCTAGTTTTAATCCGGAGGGGGGAAAAATGGAATTAAAATGAAAATAAATATTACAAAATAAATAAATATGTGTGTAAATACATGATTACAGTAGACTTATTTTTTTCGAATGCAACAAATACGAAGGTGACTAGCAGGATCAAAACGGATTGTTTGATTAAAGAAATCTGATCAAAAGTAGAATATGCTATATAATGACGTGGTAAGGCTAATGTCCTCGTCACTCTAATAATCCGGGTTTAATCCATAGACAGTAAAATAAAGGGTTTAATCAGATTAATTAAAGGGCACAGAAATAAAGATTATAGCAAGGGATCAAAAGTAAAACGCGTCAAGTTAATTATAGGCTAGTCTATTATGCACATGAGTAAATTTTGATAACCTCATAATCAGGAAGGGACAACACTGAAAAAAGTTCATTTAAGATTAGCATGTACGACCTTTAGTACAGCTGTTGGCATTTACAGCCACAATGGGTTGTAGTAGGTACTGCACGTCCAGTTAATTATTTCAAAGATGCCTTAACATATGTTCAATGCAATTATTTTATGCTATCACGAACCGAGTGCAAAGTCCAAAAATAACATGGTTTATCATTTACAGTAATACAGCCTTAATAACAAGTAATACATATAAATGCTTTCTGTGCATCTATCTAATATAAAGTAACAGGAAGGCTGTTTATTAAATGTCCTTTATCCTTTTGGTTTAATACATACTGCAGCTGGAGTGTTGTTTCCATTAGATATAATTTAATCAATTTAGTTTCCGATAAAATATTTCTTTCATTTTAACTAGAGCTCATTTTTCTATTTCTCTTTAGAAATTATACATTTAAGAAAACGTTTCACTACATCAGTAAGGATATGTATGTAATGAATTTTGAACTAGCTGCTCTTTAATGATACAACTCTCATAAAACATTTTTTAAATGATAACTTAATGAAACTGCATGGTTTGTCCTGTTTGGAGCTCCTATAACGAGACAAATTAGAAGGAATGCAGGATTAATTACATCTATAGTGCCATCTAGTGATTATTATTGGACGTACGTGTTTTTTTTTTTTTTTACACATTGGCTTATTTAGAATTTTCTTCTCAAAAACATCAAACATCGTACTAGCTTTTCTTAATAAAGAATTACATTTAGGTCACTTCAAGGCATGGTCAATAACAAACCAAGGAAGATCAAGAGTGTTGAATATTGATGGTTTATTTACAACTGTACAAACAACAATACAATGTATTAACACAGATAAAGCAACATTTACAGTATTCAGAATTCTAGACCAAATCTCTCTTAGCACTTAAGGACAATAATAATAATAATCAAAATTGCACATTATTTTTAGCATTATTTTTGATGCCATGTTTGCATGTTTGAACCTGTGAAAATACAAAATAAAAAAATAAATAGTTCACAATGATTATGCAGTTTACAATGATTCGCTCCTCCTGGTTTGAATGATACCTGCAGAAGTCCTTTTAATTCGTTCGCATAAGTCCATTGACATGTGTGCGTACAGTTTGTCCTTTAATTGACACGACAAGCACGAATCATGAGCAGCTGCAGAAGGATGAACAGTGGGGAAACAATAAGCCCGAACCACAAATCACTTTGTGCCTGGTTCTGTTCAGCCAATTTCTGGCATAGCAGCACCTCACACACCAGCTTGAGGCTGAGCAAAGTAAGCACCCACAGCAATCGCAGCACAGCCAGCCGCTTCTCTCCTTCTTGATAGAGGCGGATGGACACAATGGCTGTGAAGTAAGTGCTGAGGCCATCAGCAGCAAACAATGGTGAGAAGACAAGCCACCAGCTCATCTCAAGAGTCTGCTTGTCCACATCCATGTGTAGGGCCACCAGCACGCTGAAGACCAGCAGTGCACTCAAGTGGAGGAACAGCTCGAATGTGGCAAAGCCCAACCATTGCACCAGCTCTCGCAGAGAGAACAGCATTATTACCTGCACCACGGAGTTTTGTTTACTAGGGGACTTAGGTCAAAACACTAGCCTAGGAAACTGGGAGTGAAGATAAACATGTAATGGGCATTCAAGTCTATGAAAAATACTCCACTGATAATCAATTCACTATTTTGGCAGTATCATGTTGTTTTGGAGATGTACTGTACCAGGTCCACCTAATGACTTCTAAAGGATTTGACTCTCTGTCAAAACCTGAAAAAGGAAGAAAAATACTTCATTATTAAGACCAAAAACAATGCAACTACAATTCAAATTTGGAAAATATTGCATGTAAAACACTTGGTACGATTGTAGACTGATAAAATCACATTGTAACGTACATGTCCCAAAAACAAGGTTGACGGTATTCTATGACTAAATGATTAACATTAACATCAATCCAGAAGCCAGTATGGTTTATTTCACTATCCTCAACATTATTGCTATTGTATCTTAAAAATTATAATCCAGGTAAACACTATGCTGATAAACATGTTGTTAGACAATTAACGTCCATCATTTTGCGGAATTGAATGTATAAACAAGCGAACTGTCGGTTAGCATATGATGACGAGTATTAAATGTGCTAATAATATACTTGGAAAAAAAAAACGTTTACCTCACAGCTATCGTTCACAGTGAAGGTGAAAGACACATATATAACAGTAAGCTACATTTTCAAAGACTCGGTAATGAACTGCTGAGTTGACAGCGGTGGATAAGCAGCTGTTAAACACACAAGCTAGCTGAGAGGACTATTTTCCATCCAATAGGAGCCCGGGTCAAATATCGCGACATTCGCGAGATCTCATATGCGAGTCGTAAGAAATATCGCGAGATCCTTAGAGGATTTTCTACGGAAGCCGAGAAAACAGAAAGAAGCAATGAATGATAGAAAAGGGACAATACTAGCATGTAACTGAATAATGATACGACGGGCGTGGCTTATCTGTTCCAGCCTTTTTTAATTAGACACTCACTAAAAACACTGTATTTTCTTTTCTATGATGCAGCATTCAAAGTTCATCGCTGAAATAAAACGTAGACATCGATATCACGTTGTATGAGGTCTTTTTCTTCGCGCTATGTAGGACTTTTGATTTAATAATAAAAAAAATAAACATTATATAAGCTTGCAGAAGGATACTTTATTTATATCTCAGATACAAGAGCATCACATTTTGAACATTTACAAGTTATATAAATATGTATAGTACAAAAACCTACTGAAAGCTAAACGAAGAATTTGGCTCTCTGAGCCATCCAGCGCCACCTGGAGGAATACAAGTTTCGTCGAACAGGAAACAGTTGACAGCTAGGAACATTCTAATCTTAAAATGAAATGTACACATTCGTTCGAGGTTCGAGGAGAAATACTTTAACGTTAGCAAGATCGGTCATTTACGGGATCCCATTAGCAGTGACCAAACACAAAGTAAGTTCATTGTTTAACCGTTTCATGATAATTCACATTTCAGTGTTTTGCTATGAAAAACTATTACGCAATAGGCATGCTTGCATATATATATAGACATCTTAGTAAGTTGAATTTATATAAATTCAGTATTAGTGTACCAATTTTTTTTTAATCGGTGTTACATGGGTTACAACAAAATTCCAAAACACATCAAAATTTTGGTAACTGATTAATCATATATAATCATATGTGTAAAATGTGATTTTCTTTAAATGTCTGCAAAGTGATAATTTCTGCACGCTTGCGTTTGTTGTATGGCTACAATGTGTCAGTCACTCTTTGCTCATTCATTCATTCATTCATTCATTCATCCATTCAGATTTCTTTTCATGAAATCAGAAGACAAAATAATTTAATTACTCCCAACCACTCTGAATGTGTCTTAATTAGTCATTTTCTTTTTTTACAGTTATTTAATGTTTTCCCCAAATCAACAGTTTGTCATTATCAGTATTTTTAGTAATGTGTAAATCAAGAAATTATTTAATAATGTTAGGCTAATAATCATTTTCATAATTATTTTAAGATCTCTAAATGTATTAAAAATTATTAGTTTTACTCCTAGAATGTAGTGAGGGTTAATGTTTAAATGAGAAAATCTACTCAGTTTCACGTTACCTGAAAACAAGCCTTAACATGCTTTCTATTGCAGTTTTTGTTTTCAGGTGGATTTTTTGTTTTAATTATCTTTTTTTTTTTTTTTTTCTTCTGGGAAACGAGACTGCATCTGATTAACAATATTTATGAATATGTAACTATGATTCATAATTCTGCAGTTATGTAGATTGTGTCAGTAAGTGTTTGTCTTCTGTTTGAATCTATAGGACGATGACACAGCCGGCAGACTCTATTTTACATAGCGGTTACTTTCACCCCATTCTGCGACACTGGCAGTCCTGTGCTTCAGACCTTAGACCAGATAACCTCATATATCCTATCTTCATTACGTAATGTCTTCTCTCTCTCTCTCTCTCTCTATATATATATATATATATATATATATATATATAGTTATGTTATTATTGAACGTTTCTATTTGTTAATTTGTTGTAAATGAATAGTAATAGTTATTATGTCTCCTTCTGTATAATTTTAACAGTGACAGTCCTGATGCAGTGGAACCAATTTCAAGTCTTCCTGGTCAAGCGAGGTATCTGTGATGGGTATTGAAGAGAGAGGACTCAAATGCGAGGGCAAAATGACAGTCTTTAATCAAACAAAGGAAAGCCACAGGAAAATCCAACTAAGGAGTACAAAGATGAGAACCAAGGAAGACCCGAAGGCTGGGTTTAACTAACACAGGAAACCTCTGTGGCTGGAACGACCAGAAGGCTGGCGAGGTGGAGGCTTGACCGGGCTCAGGGGAGAGCCGGGGATCGGAGCTCGCAGAGCGGGGCGGTCGCGGCGTAGAACAGCAGGTAAGGTTCTGTGGGGTGCAATGGGTGAGCACAGAGACGTACAGGTAATGATAGCAGACAACTAACTTCACCCCGACTGGACAGGACAGGACAGGACAAGACCAATTGCTAACATGGACGCCAAAGGCAACGGCTTCATTCGGAAGTAACAATCTGACAAAGAGACACGGGAACGAGAGGGTAGAAGTAGCCCAAATAACGAGGCAGGATGAGAACCAGGTGAAGGGGAAATTATCTTAATGAGAAGTGAAGACAGCTGTGACACAGAAGCGAAGAGCGAGGGAGACAGGAGGGGATAAACCAGCAGGGGGAGACAGAGAGAGAAAAAGAGAGAGATAGAGACAGGATCATGACAAGACCATGACAGTATCATTCTTCACTGCTAAGTAGTAAAAAATATAATTGAATCTGCTATTGGATGAAAGATTCTTAGTGGATTATTAATGGAGTTTTTAAGCAAAGTATCAAGAGGATTTTAACTGGTTCAGGACATATATGAATAGTGTTTAAAATACTGTATTGTGAAATTTCATTACTTTACTTTCTATCAGTGTGCATTAAATAAGCATACACTCACCTAAAGGATTATTAGGAACACCATACTTATACTGTGTTTGACCCCTTTCGCCTTCAAAACTGCCTTAATTTTACGTGGCCTTGATTCAACAAGGTGCTGAAAGCATTCTTTAGAAATGTTGGCCCATATTGATAGGATAGCATCTTGCAGTTGATTTGTGGGATGCACATAATTTTCGTACAGTGAAATCATTGTCATGTTCAAGAAACCAATTTGAAATGATTCAAGCTTTGTGGCATGGTGCATTATCCTGCTGGAAGTAGCCATCAGAGGATGGGTACATGTTGGTCATAAAGGGATGGACATGGTCAGAAACATTGCTCAGGTAGGCCGTGGCATTTAAACGATGCCCAATTGGCACTAAGGGGCCTAAAATGTGCCAAGAAAACATCCCCCACACCATTCAATTTAGGTTAAAGGTCTAATAAAATGACAATGTGCCAGAATGCCAGAATATTTTAGCCTAAATTAAGCTGTCAGGTTAATTTGTAGTTCTTGATAAACTTTTTCTTAAAAGACACTATAAGGAAGATTATAGACAATAAGTAAACTTTTTGTTTTAAAAATATACAAGATGTTTGATGTCAAGTCAAGTCACCTTTATTTATATAGCACTTTAAACAAAATGCATTGCGTCAAAGCAACTGAACAACATTCATTAGGAAAACAGTGTGTCAATAATGCAAAATGATGGTTAAAGGCAGTTCATCATTGAATTCAGTGATGTCATCTCTGTTCAGTTAAATAGTGTCTGTGCATTTAATTGCAATCAAGTCAACAATATCGCTGTAGATAATTAATGTTAATGCAGCCTAAAAATCCTTTAACGGATTTGGATATTAAAAGCATATTAGTATGTTATGTGTAAGCCAGGTTAAAGAGATGGGTCTTTAATCTAGATTTAAACTGCAAGAGTGTGTCTGCCTCCCGAACAATGTTAGGTAGGTTATTCCAGAGTTTAGGCGCCAAATAGGAAAAGGATCTGCCGCCCGCAGTTGATTTTGATATTCTAGTTTTGATTTTGAGTTTTGAGAACGTAGCGTACGTAGAGGATTATAATGTAAAAGGAGCTCATTCAAATACTGAGGTGCAAAACCATTCAGGGCTTTATAAGTAATAAGCAATATTTTAAAATCTATACAATGTTTGATAGGGAGCCAGTGCAGTGTTGACAGGACCGGGCTAATATGGTCATACTTCCTGGTTCTAGTAAGAACTCTTGCTGCTGCATTTTGGACTAGCTGTAGTTTGTTTACTAAGCATGCAGAACAACCACCCAATAAAGCATTACAATAATCTAACCTTGAGGTCATAAATGCATGGATTAACATTTCTGCATTTGACATTGAGAGCATAGGCCGTAATTTAGATATATTTTTGAGATGGAAAAATGCAGTTTTACAAATGCTAGAAACGTGGCTTTCTAAGGAAAGATTGTGATCAAATAGCACACCTAGGTTCCTAACTGATGACGAAGAATTGACAGAGCAACCATCAAGTCTTAGACAGTGTTCTAGGTAATTACTAGCAGAGTTTTTAGGTCCTATAATTAACACCTCTGTTTTTTTCAGAATTTAGCAGTAAGAAATTACTCGTCATCCAGTTTTTTATATCGACTATGCATTCCATTAGTTTTACAAATTGGTGTGTTTCACCGGGCCATGAAGAAATATAGAGCTGAGTATCATCAGCATAACTAGTGAAAGCTAACACCATGTTTCCTGATGATATCTCCCAAGGGTAACATATAAAGTGTGAAGAGTAGCAGCCCTAGTACTGAGCCTTGCGGTACTCCATACTGCACTTGTGATAGATATGATACATCTTCATTCACTGCTACAAACTGATGGCGGTCATATAAGTACGATTTAAACCATGCTAATGCACTTCCATTAATGCCAACAAAGTGTTCAAGTCTATGCCAAAGAATGTTGTGGTCAATTGTGTCAAACGCAGCACTAAGATCCAATAAAACTAATAGAGAGATACTGTACACCCACGATCAGATGATAAGAGCAGATCATTTGTAACTCTAAGGAGAGCAGTCTCAGGACTATGATACGGTCTAAATCCTGACTGGAAATACTCAAATTTACCATTTTTCTCTAAGAAGGAATATAACTGTGAGGATACCACCTTTTCTAGTATCTTGGACAGAAAGGGGAGATTTGAGATTGGTCTATAATTAACTAGTTCTTTGGGGTCAAGTTGTGTTTTTTTGATGAGAGGCTTAATAACAGCCAATTTGAAGGTTTTGGGGACATATCCTAATGACAATAAGGAATTAATAAAAGTCAGAAGAGGATCTATGACTTCTGGAAGCACCTCTTTTAGGAGCTTAGATGGTATAGGGTCTAACATACATGTTGTTGGTTTAGATGATTTAACAAGTTTATACAATTCTTCCTCTCCTATAGTAAAGCATGAGTGAAACTGTTTCTCAGGGGGTCTATAGTGCACTGTCTGGTGTGATACTGTAGCTGACGGCTAAATGGTTGCAATTTTATCTCTAATAGTATAAATTTTAGAAGTAAAGTAGTTCATAAAGTCATTACTGCTGTGGTGTTGGGAAATGTCAACACTTGTTGATGCTTTATTTTTCGTTAATTTAGCAACTGTATTGAATTAATTCCTGGGGTTATGTTTGTTTTCTTCTAAAAGAGAAGAAAAGTAATCGGATCTAGCAGTTTTTAATGCTTTTCTGTAGGATAGGTTACTTTCCCGCCAAGCAATACGAAATACCTCTAGTTTTGTTTTCCTCCAGCTGCACTCCATTTTTCGGGCTGCTCTCTTTAGGGTGCGAGTATGCTCATAATACCATGGTGTTAAACTGTTTTCCTTAACCTTCCTTAAGCATAACGGAGCAACTTTATTTAAAGTGCTAGAAAAGAGAGAGTCCATAGTTTTTGTTACATCATCAGATGTAACAAAGATGGATGTAACAAAGATGGATGTATTTAAAGTTTGGGCTCCTGTTCTGAGATAAGCTTCAGGCAGGGTGGAGCTGGAGGTAGGCAACAAAGCACAAAGATAAACCAAGGATCCATTTATTCTCTGTGGTTATGTCCCCTTTGGATAGCACAAGTATTCATTGTCAAAGAGGTCTGGTTAGATTGTCTTCAGAATGGAGCACTGTCATTCCGGTTACTGAATACTTTCTAAAATTACTATGTGAAACAATGCACACTGTGCAGCTGTAAACATTTAGTATTAAACATAATTTTGTCATTGCAGCTGCTGTTAAGAGAACATGGGTAATATCCTGAAACTTGTGCTTAGAACTGCACTTAACCCTAGTGGGCCCTATTTTAACGATCTGAAACGCAAGTGTCAAAGCGCGAAACGCAAGTAAGTTTGTGGGCGGGTCTCGGCGCTGTTGCTATTTTCCCGGCGGGATAAATGGCTCTTGCGCCCGGCGCAAATCTAAAGTGGGTTGGTCTGAAGTAGCTTCATTATTCATAGGTGTGGTTTGGGCGTAACGTGAAATAAACCAATCAGAGCGTCATCCAACATTCCCTTTAAAAGCAGGTGCGCAAGTTCCATTATGGATTGCTATTATTATGGCGTATTTACCAGGCGCACGCCAGGAGCGGTTCACAGCCGAGGAGACTGATGTTCTTGTAAGAGCAGTGAAAGACAGAGAAGTTGTGTTGTATGGGGATGGGAGAATAATTAGCCTGAATAATTTGTAAGCTAGATTTATGCCTATTTTGTTCACATCTTCGTGGCACACCACAATGATTTCCGTCATCTCATGTCTTAATATTTTTTTAGTATAACAATTTATGATTTGCAAAAATAACTGTTGCATCTGTGTAGATAACATGAGCAAAGTGTATGCGCGTTGTGCACGCTATACATTATGGTCAAGCATGCGCCCTTAAAATAGCATAATGATCAACACGCAACGCGCCACTGACTTTAGACTAGGTTTTTTCTGGTCAGTGGCGCAATTGTTTAATGGAACAGCAAAATAGCACCAGGGATTGTTTGCGCCGGAACACGCCTCCTTTTTTGCGCTGAACTGCCCAGGGAGCGCAAGTGCATTCACTAGTTTAGCGACGTGCCTCTGTGGAGGGAAAAGCGCACTTTGCGCGGGTGCAAAATAGGAATGACACATGCGTTGGTGTACAAAGTCAATTGCGCTGGGTGCAAGATAGGGCCCAGTGTATCATACGTATATAAAAAAAACAAATGCCATTGTATTGTTAAGACATCTTAGTCAAGATATGACATATGATGTTTTTGTGTATTTTTCAGATATGGTGTAAATAAGATAGAGGGTTTACTTCGTCCCCTTGTGGACAAAGGTCTGAAGTGTGTGCTGATTTTTGGAGTTCCTGCAAAAGTTGCGAAGGTCAGTGAAATGTTTTAGTTGTATTTCATTTATATTAAAGTTTCAGTATTATTGTTGTCAATAATGTAAGTCATGGTATATCATGAAGAAATTAGGGCAGTAAAGCTATTAAGAATTTTTAATCAATTAATTGAAAAATTTTTTGATTAATTTAATTAACTTCACATCAAATTTGACTGACACTTTACCCTCAAAAGTGTATAAATGTCACAAAAGAATAATGTAATTATTCTGTTAAATAAGAGAGGCATCAAATAAACATAAAAATTAGCTACAATGCCCATGATTGTTTATGTATTTATTTTTAGAAGCTGCATCCAAATAAGTTTATTGCAGCATAGATATAACATGAATGCATTCACACTGCAATTAGAAATGCATAAATAATTCCATGAGATTAATGGATTTTAAATGGTTATTAAAGGGATTGCTCAGCTAAAAATGGAAATTCTGTCGTCATTTACTTTGTTGTTTCAAATCTGTATGACTTTCTTTTATGGAACATGACTTTTTGTGTTTTTTGTTTTTTTTTTTCCTTACAATGAAAGTCACATGTAACCAAAAAATAAAATAAAAAATTGGTTAACAATATTCTTAAAAATATCTTCACTGGTGGCCGGTGCAGCATTCTATATTTTCCATGCAGAGTGAATTTCTTTTTGCCTGTGCATTAAATTAGAACTCTTGTGGGATGTGTGTATTTGTGTAAAATATATGTAAATTTTGTTCTGTGTAATAGTGACTGGATAGCAAACTCAGTGATAGTGTCCCCTTCTCTCCTCCACTCTGCAGCACACCACACTCATACTTGCTACATTTTTCAAAACTGTAGTGGTAACTAGACAGTGCTGTAATAGGGGGTTTCATGTCCTTTTAAAGGGGTCACATGATGCAATATTTACATTTTTCCTTTCTCTTCGGAGTGTTACAAGCTCTTGGTGCATGAAGAAGATCTGAAAAGTTGCAAAGACTAAAGTCTCAAATTCGAAGAGATATTCTTTATCAAAGTTAAGACTCTGCCACGCCCCCCTAAAACGGCTCATTCAAACACGCCCCCTACATGTCTACATCACGATGTTGGAATATTTGTGAAATGCTAAATGCCGCCCAAATTTTTCCGCAATGAAGTAATGCATGGTTAGCACAGTTAGTGTTGAAGCAGCCATGTCAGGGAGATGCTTTGTGTATCTAGGCGAAAGCAAAAGCACTTTATTTGGCCTTCTTAAGTAGAATCTTTGCATTTAGGAATCTTTACAATTACTTAAAACAGAACAGCAACGCAATTTATGGACGACCGTTTCATGGGAGTAATTTTGATTTTGCTATACAATCTGGCGCTTCTGTATCAACTACTGTAAATATGTTTTGTTATTAGTTTAAGTATTTGCCATTGAAGGTTCAAATGCAGAGTTTTGCACGTTGCTTGTGTGTGCTAGAGAAAGAGAAACATCACAGTGGAGTCAGCTGTCTTAACCGTATGTGGCTTGGTACTGCAAATACACATGAGCTTCATCACTGTGTCTGTCACACCAATCTGTTCCCCTTTGGGGTTGAACTGATGGCAAAACTAAGGACATTATATTAATTGTCTTTACATTTATTTTGAAAGATGAAGCTTGTGATTATGGAAAGGGGTGTTACATTTCCGACGAGTGCTTGTGGTTTTCGGTCAGTTGGCAAATCAGCAGACTGTGCTTGTCAGAAGGAGGGGCTTTGTAGAAAATGACGTATTTGAGAGAGAAGGGGCATAGAGGACCAACAATAATGTATTGTAAAGTATTTTTAAAATGTGGTGTTTTTTGAACATTTAAAGCATGTCAACATATTCTGTTACACCAAGTACACAAAATAAAGATCTTTAAAAAAGCATCAACTAATTGATTAACTTAACTAATTAAATTAACACTAAACCAATTTTTTTTGTTTTCTTAGGATGAAAGGGGCTCTGGGGCGGACACAGATGACACTCCTGCAGTGCTGGCTGTGAAGAAACTGAGAAGCACATTCCCTGACCTTTTGTTGGCCTGTGATGTGTGTCTTTGCCCTTACACCTCTCATGGCCACTGTGGTTAGTTTCAGTACTAGATTTTTTTATTTTTTTTTGAAATGGACAATATTTTAAGCCAATAATAATTACATGTTATGGATCACAACCAAAAATAGATATCAAAGCTTCTATTCTACTTTGTCTTAATGAATTACAACAATAGAATAAAAATGAATAAAAACAATACAGGTAAAAGCTATAAAGAAAAATTCTAAAGAAACATTAAGATTCTTAACAGTGCTATTAAACTATGATTGTTATAAATGTACTAGAAAGTGTTTGATCACAGCAAAGGCAATCTAAATGCAAAAATAGGGAAAATTAACATAAACAAACCAACAATAAATAACAGGGTTTATGCGGGGTTGTAAAAGGTAGTAAAAGGTAGTAAATTAAATTATGCCAAATTAAGGCCAGTAAAAAGTAGTAAAAAGTAGTAAACATCATCTGACGAGGTAGTAAATTTTCGAAGCCCCATCTAACTGGGTCTATATCATGGGTGTCCAAACTAAGGCCCGCGGGCCAACTGCATCCCGCGGTCCAGTTTTTATTGGCCCGCAGCCAGGGTCCGAAATTAACACCCGCCAAGCGCCAAGTGCAGTTAGATTTTCCGTTTGGCGAGTAAATCTCGAAAGGGTATTCACACACTGGTGAGTGAATGTTCATCATACCAAAATAGTAAAAAAAAAAATTACAATTGCCTTTTGTAATGTTATGATGCCTGGAAATTAGTTCAAATCTCCTGCGAATCTAAAGCGAGCGAGCAAAAGCGTGCATGCAAGCCGTGTAGCGAGCGCACGGCAGAGAGGGAGAGACCTTGCGTGTGTGTCTCTCTCTCTCTCATGCAGTGGTGACGCGTTCATATAAACGGAACCTAAACGCTGTAAAAAAAAATATTAAGACATTTTAATTGTTTATTAATAATCAAGTGTTTCTGTGTCAGCTGCAAAGATGAAGTTGACACTGACTCGCGATCTTCGCAGTAGTGAATGCGCTGGAGAAAAATGCAGTTTTTACGGATTATCCTATAGCCTACTTTTATTTACCATATTTTTCGGACTATAAGTCGCACCTTAGTCCAAAAGTACGTCATGATGAGGAAAAAAAACATATAAATCGCTCTGGACTATAGACCCTTTTACAGTTGGTAAACAATGTGACGTATTTGTGTGGGCGGGGCTTAGCTGGAGGCAGAAAGATTCCCCTCAACACTTGAACAAACGGTAGCTAGCGAGTTTTTTTAGCTTGTTTTTTTAACAATGGCTGGAGAAAATCTGAATATATCTGCTTTATCTGAATATTTAAGGTCACTCACTGTCCGGGACCGTGATAATTATTTGAAAAAGTTAGCTTTTACGGACGGGACCAGATTGGTCGACCCGTACACAATCACTCATTGGATGGACGATCTGACAGGATTACCTCCGATTGAGTGGCCTGACATCTACACTTACCTGATAGAGAAACCGAGCGTGTATAGTAAAGAGAAAATGAGGGCGTATAAATCCTTAGATTAAATAAAGAGTGACATTACAGTAAAATTATTATTAAGATGTAATTAGTTTCTAGAAATAAAAATAGCAAATTAATTATAAACTTTCTGTATTTATTCTTTCTTACCATGTTCTTAAATTCCGGTCACAATTAATCACAACAATGTATATAAAATGTTCTCCGTCGATTCTGGCAACCAACAACACAACAAGACGACATTTTAAGCTTCTTGAGTAGCCGACCCTGTGTTGGTTTGTGTTAGCCGCCTCCAGTTTTCCGTTTGTTTTGCCTCCAGCTAGCGCCGTGACGTACCTCTGACGTCCGCGCAAAAGGGGTCTATAAGTCACATTTATTTAGAAATGAGAAAACATTACCGTCTACAGCCGTGAGAGGGCGCTCTATGTCTTCAGTGACTACAGGAGCACTGAGCAGCATTGAGCGCCCTCTCGCGGCTCGGAGACGGTAATGTTTTCTCTTGGTTCATGTCTCTTAGTTCATTTCTCTTTGTTCATGTCAAATTAATTTTGATAAATAAGTCGCACCTGACTATAAGTCGCAGGACCAGCCAAACTATGAAAAAATGTGTGACTTATAGTCCGGAAAATACGGTAGTTTTTTTAATGGTTCTGTTTAAAAGTAGAAATTTCAAGCTTTCTGTAAATAATAGATATAGGATATTTCTGATTTGTTTAGGTCTGTGAGGCAAGTAGCCTAGGCTACCTATACGCTGAGTTTCGGTTCATGTCTGAACGTGTTGTGATTTATACAAAATAATGAAACATGGATTAAAATTAAGATAAAATTAATACAAAACTAAATTCGTTTCAAAGAGAGGCTATGTGTTTTCTGTTTGAAGTTTTCTCTCTTTTCTCTCCTACAGAACCTCTCCTGACTTTCTCTTTCTTGCTCGCTCTGGTTCTCTATCTCTCCCTCCCAGTGTTATAATGAAGTTATATTTGCCTCTTTAAATTGTGATTAAATATGTTATTAATTAATTTTGGAAAGATATTTCATGTCTTTACTTGTCACTTTACTTAACACTTAACACTGCTACAGTTGAAGTTTGCAGCCGTGTTGGTAGTAAAAATATTGTGATGGTAGTAAAATAGGTGGTAAAAAGGTAGTAAATTCAATTTAAGAATCTCTGATTAAACCCTGAATAAGGAAATAAGTCTTTAATATTGGCTGATAACTAATATGCTACCAATAATTAATATTGTGCATTCCAATTTGTTTTATTACCATTTTTCTTTTTTTTTTTTTTAGCAAATACTAATTCTTAAAAAAAAAAAAATAATTCACATGAGATGAAGACTCCCTATAATGGTGGCTGCCATGTTGGGAACACATAACCATCTGAACACTACTGGCTTATAATTTCTTATTTTTCAGTCCATTCACATTTTTAACCCAAAGTATTATTTAAGGATGATGCAGCATCCATGTATAGAGCCCAAGACAACTGTTGAAACTGCCAGTGAAACTTAGACTTTTAAACATAAACAAATAATTAATTTTCTGGTATTTTTAAATAAACTCTTAACGGCGATACAATCATAGTGTATGATTTGTGACATTCTCTATGGCACCTTTAAGGAATCATGAGTGAAGGTGGCAGCTTGGATAATGCTGCAAGCTGTTTAAGGCTGGCTGAAGTAGCTCTGGCTTATGCTCAAGCAGGTTCGTTCTAAATTATATTCATTTGTAGACAGTTACACATACTGTGCATGTTTCAGTAATAGGTCTAAAGAAGTCATCTTCATCAAATCCTGTCGATGCTTTTTTCTCCTTCTAGGATGCCATATCATTGCCCCTTCTGATATGATGGATGGACGAATTGCAGCCATTAAGCAAGCTCTAATCGCCAATGATCTTGGCAACAAGGTTGAGAGAAATCTCACTTCTGGTTGCAAACAAAAGTTCTGAATTGAATACAGCAGATGCTGACCAATCTCTTTATCCTTCCTTAGGTGTCAGTGCTGAGCTACAGTGCTAAATTTGCCTCATGCTACTATGGACCATTCAGGTAGTGTACTTCTAATGATTCCCTTTAGAATGCATTAGTGGACCACCTTCTTAGTTTTTATAAATGTATAGATGATTAAAACAATTGGAGGAGTTTATTTTTGTAAACCAATTATAAAAAATATATATTTTCTTTACATTTGAAGAGATGCTGCACAATCTAAGCCTGCTTTTGGAGACAGACGATGCTATCAGCTGCCACCTGGTGCCAAAGGACTAGCACTGCGGGCCTGTGTATGAGAAAATCATTCAAATAAAAATAAAACTTTTATTTCAGTGTTCACATATTTCCTTTTGAAACATGATCTAAATTTTGACTACAGAAATCGGCACTTTGACTAGGCCTGTGGTGTTTTTTTTTTTTGTTTTTTTTTTTATATATTAATTAGAAGTACATGGTTTTCTTTCTTTGCTGGTAGGACCGGGATGTTAAAGAAGGTGCTGACATGCTGATGGTGAAACCTGGATTACCATACCTTGATATTGTGAGAGAGGTTAAGAATAAGGTAATAACTTTTTAACTACTCCATGTTATATTCCGAAATAATTTTCTTAATACTCAGAAAATCTTATTTCACATTGTACAGTCTCAAAATGTATTTGGAGACTTTGGATACTACACCCAAAAATGAAAATAATATCATAATTTACTCACCATCATGACATGATATATGACTTTTTTCTGTAGTTGAACACAAAGATTTTTCAAAAACCACACAAAGCATAAGAGACTTCATTGTTACTTATATCATACAAGCTTCAGAATACACTTACGTCATGCTTCACAGTGTGCTGATGCTTACATCAAGCATGAACTCATGAACCTGAGTATGTCAGTTGGCCTGAAGCAGTGCTTTATAGTTTAACATTTCAAACATATTAGTATTTTATCACTACCACCTCAGAATACCAATTAATTTCACGAAACATTATGAAAAATGAATGCCTTTTTATTTAAAAAACCTACAGGGAAAAAAACTGCCTGCATCACTTGAAACATTGAAAAATAGCATAGAGAGAATAACTGTTATTCACTCTGTTATTTTTTTGTGTTTCAAGCTGTCAGCTAAGGCATAGGACACACACAGGCCTTTCCTCCTCACCTACAACATTAAAAACTCTGTCACTGGATGCGATCATTGCATTGGATTTGATTGTACTTTATTGTACACTGTAGTGTGTAGTGTGTGTGTATGTATGTGTGTGTGTGTGTGTATGTATATATATATATATATATAATGTAAAGTAGGCTATAATATAATATAATATAATATAATATAATATCAGAGTTGTCTGGAATGCAGCATTAGGTTAATATTTCAATAAACGAGCATGTACTGTCATGATTCTGCCCTCGTGTCCTTGATTTTTTCCTAGTCTTGAGGCAGGATCATGACAGACCCATGTTTTGTGTACAAGCGCATGGCCTTGTCTTTGGGCCATGTGCTTGTGTTGTCTCGTTCCCTTGCCCCGCCCCCCTTGTTAACCTAGTCGTGTCTTGATTGTCCTATCTGTAACACCTGTCGTGTCTTGATTAGTACCCCTATTTAGATCTCCTAGTGTGCTCTGTCTTGCGTCGGTTCATTGTACCTGTCATTGTGATTGTACCTCAACTGTGTTCTGCAATTGTGATTGTGTGTGAGATTGTGCTGTACCCGCTGAAGTCCTTGTATTACCGTGAGTGTTTATAGTTAGTATTTAGAGTCCTTGTTTATCTTGTCAGTCCAGTCCTGTTTTAGTTATTTAGTCTTTACCTTGCTCCGTGTTTTCCCCCTCGTGGGTTTTTGTTTCCCCTTTTTGTAATAAATACTTTGTTTTGAGAATCCCTGTCTGCACCTGAGTTCCTCCCTTACCAATACCTGACATGTACTAATTACTAGACATTCTATTGGTAACATTTCAGCAGTTGATAGCGACTCCTAAAGTAGCATTTAAAGCACAGCTATGTGCGGTTGCTTTAATGCATTTTTGGGAAACGCACATGAAACAATAACGAACGATCATAAAATGACTCGTAGAAAACTCTTAAAGGGGTCATATAATGCCCATTTTCCACAAGTTGATATGATTCTTTAGGGTCTAAATGAAAAGTCTGTAACAGTTTGTTTAAAATTTCTCAATTGTAGCGTAAACAACACATTTTTTACCGTTAAAAACTGGATTTTTTCTAGTGGTTGGATGTTATCGGTGTTAACGTGCTGCTTTAACGCGAGACTCTTATCGGGCGATAAAAAAAAATATTGCCGTTAATCTATTCTCAAAGTTGGGTTGGGAGCTGGGTCTATACTAAGCAAGCTATGATGACTTTCACCTTGATATTTTATATAACCGACTGGCTGAGGCCAGCCTAAAAAGATGCTCAGGACAGTTGACGGGCCACTGCTGTGCATCGTCACGAAAGCTTATCTTTTTCACCTTTTTATGCCTTATCGCTTGTCGATTTAAACATCAAAGCATCCAAACACAAGACGCGGAAAAGCTGAACAGAGCAGCTGGTTACTCGCGCACTGTGTACGGTGAGCACGAGAGAGAGAGAGAGAGAGACGCGTATCACGGACAGCGACACTGAACCGAGCTCTCTTCTGCGAAGTTCTCCTCGAAGTCCCTCCTGCACCTGAACGAACAAATACAAATCGTAGTTTGAACAAACAAAAAATGTGAAGGAGCCCATGGAGAAAATGCAGAGAAAGGCGTCTCAAAACACTTGAACATTGAATTTGCTTATTTTTGCTCTTGTGCCGACAAATGCATACAAAATATGTCAAAATATCCACTTTGGAAATTATGCTCGAAAAAACTGTCAGTTATTGCTTAAGTGAAAGTAAACAGTTGAGAAATAAAAATGGGATTATATTGTGTATTATATTGGATGCGTTCGTCGTCTCTTAAAGTGACCGCGCCTAATTTAGCTACTGGCTGCTGTAATGTTAATTCAAGAAAATGAAAGAAAATCACTCACTGCTCTTGACTGAATTTGTAATTTTAACAGTCAAACCAAAAATTATTCAGACACCAGATATAATTTTTGATATATATAGCAAAACTGTAATAATGTGAGAAATGTTGAAGGCGTCTGAATAAATGTAGGTTTGATTGTATATTTCATTTTTACATTGAAGACTATCCAGTGCTATTTTAGATTTAATTATTTGGTTTCTGTACCTTGACACCTACAAACTTGAAAAAAACTTAAACATTGGTGTGAAAGAGGCGTAAGGTTGTTTGCACCTTGTGCAATGTGGAATTAGTTTACAGCTTTTTCAAGCATTTTGTGATGCAGGACATGAGCCCCTTTTCTAATGCACCACCTAGCTTGATAAACCCCTTCTCACAGACTTACTGTTTGTCAATCTTATTTGGGTAACACACATATTCTGTTTGCCTTCAGCAGAATTCGAATGAGTCATTTTAATATAGATTAATCTAGATAAATCTAGATTAATTTCAAGATCACAGTGAGATTAATCTAGATTAAAAAAATAATAATCTATGCCCACCACTACTCTTTTCAAAACACTCTGGTTTGTGGAATTCTCCTTCAATGCTAATGAGCTCTGCTGACTACGCCCCTCTCTTCTGATCTGCTCCCTCAGAGACTGTTTACTTTAGCCACATTCATAGTGAACCTTGCTAATTAGCACATTATTAGTGATTCATTTAAATACATCATACTCACTGCTTCTGTGAATGATTCACGCAAACATAAACGCATTCAAGTAGATCAAGGGAGCATTTCTTTCAGATCCAAACGTAAGGTAATCCTCTACGATTTCAGTCACTCAGATGTCGGGAGTAAATGACTACTGCTGTGTTCATTATTACATCCAACAACAAAACACCTCAATCACTTAGGAGTCATTCTTGTCTGCATCTTGGACTGATGACGGCTCACTCAGGGTGGGTCTGAGGTAAAGCACAAGTCCAGTCTGTGCTGAAGCACTGCTTTCAATCAAACAGACGTGGGAGGGGCCTCCTACCGTGTAACGTCACATGGTCAGACGGCTCAATTTGAGAAAGGTGAAAACATTTAATGAGACAACAAAAAAAATACTTGGTGGATTTTTATCATTATAGGGTGGTTGTGTACACACACTGCCAACACATGTTTCAGTTCAAACAACTTGTAAAAGTGCATGTAGCATTATATGACCCCTTTAAGTGCTAAGATCAATCGTTATCGGGAAACCCGGCCCAATTGATCATAAACCCAGCTAAAAGGCTTCCAAACCACTGAGTATCTTTGCACTCAAACATTTTGCTTCTCAAGACTGAGTCACATGGATTATAGTCATGAGTGTCTCTGCATTTATAGCACAATATCAAATCTGTGTTTAACAAAATATAGCACAAAACTTTCTAAATGCAAAATGTATTTGTATATTTAGCAGGCCTATGGGGATGGCAAACTATTGGAGACTTTCTTTTGCTCTTGGATGGCCACTTTCCTGGAAGTTTAGCTTCAATTGAAAAAAAGGAAAAACAGCTCAACAAAATCTCAAAAATAAATATTTAAATTTATTCACCCTAAGGCCATCCAATATGTAGATAAGTTTGTTTCTTAATAATAACAGATTTTGAGAAATTTAGCATTATATCACTTACTCACCATATGATCCTCTAAAGTGTATAAGTGCCATCAGAATGACGGACACAATCCAAATAGCTGATATCATCCATAATATTGCTATCTGCAAGTCATCTCATCTGAATCAGGATAGCAGTATGCACTGATCAAGCACACATTATAAGCAAAAACAGTTCTAAACAAATATGTGCAATTGACATGAAAGGCAAAAAGGAAATGCCGTTTTCAATTAATAGTGTTATTACAGATTATGGTATGGTATTTTGGCCAGAATTGACAGTGTACAGTTTATCCGCCTTAATGATTATTTGTTTGTCACAAACATGCAGCTTTTCACTTTACAAGACATTAAGGAGTCGTGACGATTATTTGTGGATTATTGTGATTTTTCATCATCTATTCGGATTCCTCTTTCTCAAATACTTTTCTGATGAAGAAACAAACATATCTAAATCTTTAATGGCCTGAGGGGAGTACATTTTCAGCATTTTTGGGTGCACTGTTTCTTTAAGTTTTCTTTAACATGCCACACGTGAAGGTGTGTTGGAACTGAATTCATCTGGACATTGGCCCTCTAAAAGCAAAGTGTCTCAAAGCACTCCAAAGTTTGCCACTTTTTATCAATTATCAATAATTTATCAATTGGGTCAAAATTTTTTTGTTCTCTGTTTCCCAACAGCACCCTACTCATCCACTGGCAGTGTATAATGTATCAGGTGAGTTTGCCATGTTGTGGCATGGAGCTGAAGCTGGAGCTTTTGACCTGCGCACTGCAGTTATGGAGGCCATGACTGCTTTCCGTCGTGCAGGTGAGAAGGGCGTCAGGGATTGACGGAATTGCAGTGCTTTTTGGGCAGGACTTTGGTCTCTTTTTTTTTTGTTTTTTGTTTTTTTACTTAAATTCCTCAAAAAATGATGGTTTACAGGTCATTCTTAATACTCTTTTAAGTATTTTCGCCCTATTTTCTTTGTTTCAGGAGCCGACATCATTATCACCTACTACTGTCCACAATTACTCACATGGTTAACAGAGTAAAATGTTGGTTCTCCAATATGAATGAACTTGGATAATACCAAATCTACTATCTCACCCTGAGACTGAAAATTATGACTTGTATTAAATCTGATATGCAAATATTACTACACAGATCAATAGCTTTTTTCCCCCCACATTTTCTAATTAGATTTATGTGTCTAGATATAAAGATATTCAATCAGCTTTGGTTTTTATAATTTTCTGTCATTTTGGCAAGTGCAGATGTTAAATTGGTCATTGTTTTCCAAAATATGATTGATTACATCACAGATTTGTTGTAATTTTAATTGAGCTTCTGTTACACTAGCAATAGACTTCAGGTTTGTAATTACAGAATTTTTTTTCAAATCAGTGTACTAATAATCACATTAACATAGGAAGTCCTGTTGGCATTTCGAGGGCTTGGAACCAGAGGGGCGTAAGTGGCATTTTGGGCGAAAATGAGTTCTATATATCAAATTAAAGGTCTTGATGAGCTCTATCTAGTTGTGCCAAAAAGACGCATCAGAAATCAACCTGTATTGAATAAAGCAACAAAACAACAAAGACCTAACACAAAAGTTTGAGCATTGTTTGGAGCCAGAGGGGCGTATGTCCACTTACACCCTTCTAGCTCTAAACAATACAAGAGCCTACAGTATTTTTCAGAGCCAGATGGACGTAAGTGGGTGGTGCCCCTAAACAGCACTAGATAAAATGGCTGACACACATGCTGCACACATGGAACTTTCTGAGGCAGAACAAATTTTGATGAATATAATGAAGCAAACGGATGAATCTTGTTAAGAAGTGACAGATGAAGAGATGTTTTTGTATGCTGCTCCTCACTTGAGTGTTGGAGGTAAAACGCATGCATTTAGGGGGAAGTTGTGGCCTAATGGTTAGAGAGTCAGACTCGCGATTGAAAGGTTGTGAGTTCGAGTCCCGGGCCGGCAGGAATTGTAGGTGGGGGGAGTGCATGAACAGCTCTCTCTCCACCTTCAATACCACGACTTAGGTGCCCTTGAGCAAGGCATCAAACCCCCAACTGCTCCCCGGGCGCCGCAGCATAAATAGCTGCCCACTGCTCCGGGTGTGTGTGTGCGCCTAATATTCTGGCATAGACTATTAGGTAACAATTTATACTTGATTTACAAGCATATCTATAATGTGTTTAATAAATGTATTTTCATACTTTATTAATGATCAATTTATCATTTCGAAATGAAGTATAGCATTATTTACACACCAATTATTTAGTTGTCAGATAAGATCACTTAGAAATTGTATTATTATTTACTGAAATTACATATAGTAATAGTTGCTTGGTGTGTTAATAATGATTTATTATGTATTTCTACTGTAAGGTTTAATTCAGGTAGTTATAAAGCATTTAGTAGTGGTCAACTATTTTTGTGAGCTCATCTAAAGTGAGGACTAGTTATGCCTTGTCATTAATCACTATTAATGATTAATAGTGTGCAGTTATTATAAAGTGTTACCGAATATTCTTTTAAACATTCACAGTCAACTTAACTCTAAGCCTGAACTAATAGATTCAGGAAATTCATGTAGGATATTAATACATACTTTGAAATCATAAAGGGACAGAGCCGAATGAGGTGAGGGAGAGAGATCGGCTTAAGGGAAACATGGAGACAGCACATGATGGAGAAAGTGAGTTCTGACTTAACCTAATTTAACCCTTAATCATTCAGTTCATGTAGGATAATGGTATGTTATCTGTTATCAAGAATCTGTTGCAGGCCCAGGCTATATATATATATATATATATGTATATATATATATATATATATATATATATATATATATATATATATATATATATATATATATATATATATATATATTAGTGCTGTCAAAATTAGCGCGTTAACGCATTCGATTAATTTGAAATATTTAACGCGTTAAAAAAAAATAACGCAATTAACGCGGTTGCAGTTTTTTTTTATTTCCAGTTGTGGCCTATGTGTGTTCAACGTGCAAAGAAATATGGTTAAGACCAAGGAAGGACTTTTAGACGGAAAGTTTCAGTATAAAACTCTGCCGGATTACTCTTCAGTCTGCCACAAGAAACATTACTCTTCATTTAGTCTGCCACAAGAAACAGCAACATTAAAATCATGAACTCAAATGTCATAGTCATTGCGTAAATCAGACCTTTATGTAACGCTAACGTTAATAAGCTTAAACGAAAATGACGAAATAATTGTGTAGCGGAGTATTTTTTGTACAGTGCCGCGAACTGTCAATCACTCCTGTACGCGTGCATCACTGTCCTCCTCAGCTGCAGCAACTTGCGCTCTCTCTCTCTTCATCAAGTTTTAAAACAAAAAGGGGACATAAAGATCATATTGTCTTTGTACATAGGCTATAGATTAATTACATAAATGAATATCTAAATTTGTACCTTGCCGTCTACGGTATTTTTTTAGAACTTAGAAAAAAGATGCTGCAGCCAATGAACAGCCGGCTGCAGGACGACTCAACCTCCGCAGACAGTTTTTAATGTTTATCAGAAAATAAATACTCAAGATTTTGCTTTAGTATAACTCACAACGAGTTTCACACACCTTCTCCGGCCACGTTGAGTTGTTGACACTTAACAGTGGGAAAAGCGACACATGCGCTATTCACTTGTATAACTTAAGGGTGAATGGGTAATGTAGTTTCTGCTCTGGGTGGGATGAATTAGGAAGCTTGCATTGTGAAGGGCGCTCTGAAAATCGTCAGTGCAGGTAAAAGATTAAAACCTCTATTAAAACAGATGTCCAAATGAGCGTACCGGTACGCTACAAGCACGTTCTGGGCGCACGGAGAGGTGGCTGTACGCTCAAGAGCTATATTTGGAAGTGGCGGGTGTGTACCGGCCCACTTAAAGCACTGGCAATGACTATACTTTGGAATTTTTTTGCAGTCCACTTAGACTTCAACATGGAAATCATTTTTGTTTTTTATTGGCATTGATTGTTTTGAAATTCAAATGGTACTTACATGCCTGTGTTTTTATTTCTGTAATAAATATGGCTTTCAAGCCAAGTTAATTTGGATGATATTGATGGTTTATTGCAGGTATGTTGTTTACATGAGAAAATCTGTGTTACAAGTTAAACAAAAATTCCAATAAACAATCATATTTTGAATTTAAATAGTTTCTTTGTCTTGAGTTTACATTAATTATTTACATTTTACATTTACATATCCAAAAAGTTTCAGTCTTTTAATTGCGATTAATCGCGATTAATCGCGATTAATTTTAAAAAATTGTGCGATTAATTAGTTAATTTTTTTTAATCGATTGACAGCACTAATATATATATATATATATATATATATATATATATATATATATATATATATATATATCATATTTTGAAGTGAAGTGAAGTGACATTCAGCCAAGTATGGTGACCCATACTCAGAATTTGTGCTCTGCATTTAACCCATCCGAAATGCACACACACAGAGCAGTGAACACACACACCATTAGGCCACGACTTCCCCGGCCACGACTTTTATAGACAGTACTACCAATATAGGATAAAGGTAAATATTAATGATTAATCGTTTAGAGACACAACCACATGAGATGAGGAAGAGAGATGAGGAGATTGGAAGAGATACACACACATAGAAACAGCACAAGATGGAGGGAGAGAGACAGACAGGGCGAAAGAACATGCAATTGATGAGGGACACACTGAGACAGAAGAAGCTATAGGGAGTGAGACAGTTATTGTGCTTGAAGTTATTCAGGAGGGAGAGGTAGAAAATGGAAAGGAGGAGGATGCCAAAACACAAAGAGGGAGAAAAAGACAGAGAAATGTTGACAACGAGAAAAAGAACAAACCCAAGAGGTTAAGAAATTCTGGCCAAAGCTACATGAATTCACATGACATTCAGGTCCCAAGAAGGCGGATGAGGGAGAAGCACTTTGCCTCCTGTTGCTACAAATGCAATGAAAACTTCCCTGAGGAAGTGAGGGAAAAATATTTGAATATTCTTGGGAGATGGGAGATGCAGAGAGGCAGAAAGACTTTATTGTCAATCATGTTGTCAAAAGAGAGAAAATAAACAGGGAAACAATCTCAAGAAGAATTTATACATTTGAGTATTATTTAACCTCAGAGAGAAGACAGATTTGGGTATGCAATGACTTTTTTTTGAAGACCCTAGATGTGTCAGAGAAATTTGCACGGTCTGCAGGCTGCCATACCTATAACACTCTGACAGTGGGCAGTGAGTGAACTTTTTAGTTCAACTAAAGTGAACTAAAAGTGAAATGTGTAATAAACAAGAGAAATTAAGCGTTACATTAAATGTTAAACTGTTTGAAATTAAATGCATTAATGTGAATTCATGAATAAAATTAGAAATTAAACTGTTTGAAATTAAAGGTTAAACTGTTTGACATGAATGTGAACTCAGAAATGAGAACTGAAATTAAACGGTTAGAAATTAAATGTTAAACAGTTTGAAATGATGAAATTAAATGACTATGTATACAGTATTTTAAATAAAATGAAAAATTATGAAGTTAGATTGTTTTTAACCAATGTTTTTACCAATCATTTCTGCATTGATCAGCAGATACGCCCTATTTTTCTTTAGAAGAATTGGAAATGTTTGGTGCCAAAAAGGCGTATTTGATGTACTTGCCATATTTTCAAGATGTTGCAAGGTTTTATAATATGTTCATTGTGTTAATATTCCATAATATATTCACTTAAGAACTTACTCGTATAAGTATGTATGTGGTTGCAATGTTGTGGTTATAGGTTAATAAATACAGTTGATTGAAGTGTGGTCAAAATTTTGTTTTGGCTCTCCTGTAAAGTTTGTCAAATGCCACTTACGCCCCTCTGGTTCCAAGCCCTCGATTTCCATTTTAAGTTTTACATTGTTTCATGTAGTGCATTTTCTAAATGTTTGTAACTAAAAAGATATGAGTAAAGCAAGAGATAAACATGGTAAACATAATTTGTTTATTATAGTTAATAAACATTGTTTACGTGTCTCTTGACCACTCAGTTTTTTTATTATGCTTTATTTACTGAGCAGGTTATCAGAAATGCCCATCCCTTTCATAGAGTTTACAGGCAATTCATCATCGCTGTTAGTATATGAAAAATATTGGAAATATTTATATATTTAATATTATATATTTAATAATTTATCTTAAGTGTTTTAATTCCCAACAGAGTTTCAAAAAGCGCTGCTTATATAGGAACAACGTTGAACGAGGAAGGGTGACTTGGTAGAGGTGCCCTTGAGACTGACCAAACTTGGTGTCCTGCAGAACAAAGAAGAATTTAGAAGTACCTAAACTTTTATCCAAATACCTTTCAATGATTTCTAAAGTAATGTCCATATATTACTCAATGATAACATATCACCCTGTGTTTGTGGCTCTTTTTGAGGATGTAAGACATGAAGCCAACCAACCCTGGGCGAACATAAATTATGTTTCACATTACTAAGCAACTGTGTGCTCATACTAGCACCACTAAACCCACATTAGATAAAGGAACACAAATGGAACTGCTGGGTAAGAACATATAACTGTTGCATATACTGTAAGAGTTGTAGTTGTTTAAATCCTGATAAATTAATGTTCACGTTGTGTACTGGATTCCTATTAGAATATTTTGTATGCAAGTCTTATTTAGTCTTAAAGGGAGAATATGCAATAAATTATAGTGTGGTTATGATAAATATGACTCATCTACTAAGACTATACAGGGTTTATAGGGCTTTTTTTCCACTACCTTCTTTACAGATCTGCTCATGTAAAGTGATAAGACCAGTGTCAGTGTTATCATCCATGCATGTTCTTAATGAGCCATTAAGTTAGCTGTTGCAATCAAAAGAAATAAAAAACTTAGTAGTGTGTTTGCATGTTCATTATATGTACACCTTAATTAGTACTTTGTACATAATATAAACTAAACTTAAAAAAGTGTACAGTTATGTTTTTAATAATTAAACAAATAATTGCACTGTTAGCTAATTTTAGGGTTAACATAAATGATTTTGTCTTAACCAAATGGGTGCTCTTGTCGGGTCTCGGGGCTAATCACCTGCCTTTTTGGTGTGTGTGTGTGTTTGTGTGTGTTTGGATCGCTTGTCAGCTCACCGCGTCTACCTGTTTGAGTTTTCCCCGCCCTCCTTGTTTCTGTGTTGTGAACCTTAATTGCTCGCCACCTGTTCCCTATGTTCTTCTAATTTTTTCCCTTTATCATTCCCTGTGTTTCTCTGTCTATTGTCAGACTGTTGTTACTCGTATCAATAGCTCCGATCTTCTAGCTGTTCTTGGCACTCACCTTGTCGTGTCTTGTCCTCAGGCTCCAGTGTGTTTAGCTGATTTCTCTGCCCCCTGTTCTTACAAAGCGCAGAGCTCTTGGAAGCTTCCAGTCCTCATCACTCCGGTCTCAGCGGACATACGAATTACTGTGGAACGTTACTCATCGGCTTTGATTCATATGCTTCGACTATTCATCCAGTCACTACGAGTAATCCAGTGAACGTGACTCATCTGCTCTGCCTCCTCTGCTCTAAATAAAGCCTTGTGTAAACCCGCATTTGAATCCTGCCCATTTCCCCTGACATAACAGTCTGACCAGATCATGGATTAAGCGGGATCTGATCCACTCCGCTCTGCTCTCGATCAGCAGGAAGTCTTGTTAGGACAGCATGCCACCACCGCGCGGGATGTGGACGCTCTCACTGCCCGAGTCTCCGAGCTCCTCGCACGGGACGGGTGGTTCTTCACACCGGTATGTCCCGGATTTCAGTCAAGAGATGGCAAAATTATTTGATCGCTCAGCTCAGGGAGACGAGGCGGCGGCCCAGTTATCGCGTCTGACTCAGGGGAGGAGCTCTGTCACGGATTACGCCATCCAGTTCCAGACTTTAGCGGCAGAGTGTGGCTGGAATGAGAGCGCGCTGCGTGCCCACTTTCTTGAGGGGTTGGATTTCGCCATTTCAGATGAACTCGCGGCCATAGAGCTCCCGCGGGAATTGGATAATCTCATTAATCTTGCGCTCCGTATTGAGGGCCGTCTCAGCCGCCACCGCAAACAACGGCAAACTCCCGCTCCGTGGTGCCACCTAGAGTCCTCTTCAACCAGTTCAGCCAGCCGACAGCCCTCGGAGGAGGAGCCCATGCATTTGGGTCGTTTACGGCTTACACCACAACAGAAGCAGGAACGTCTGTCGTCGGGGGCGTTTCTATACTGCGGCGGGGGAGGTCACTTCGCTCTTCACTGTCCGTTAAAAGGCCAGGGTCCACCAGTGAGGCGGAGCGTCCTGGTGGGCACGGTTCTTAGTTCAAGCTCTCCTGCAGCACGGACTCAGCTGCCGTTCCAACTCTCTGTCCAGAGTCAATCTCATGCTGGACTCGCCCTTGTGGATTCAGGGGCTGAGGGGAACTTCCTCGATGCTGCTTCTGCTCAACGTTGGAGAATACCGATTATTCCTTTGGTTAGTCCCGTATCAGCATTGTCATTAGCTGGCCGTCCCCTTACAACCATCACTCACATCACCCCCAAGATAAACCTTCATATTGCTAACAGCCATAGCGAGCTGATTGAGCTGTTTATTATTGATTCCCCTAAGGTCCCTTTAATTCTGGGACACCCGTGGCTACATAAACACAATCCACACATTGACTGGGTCAACAATTCTGTTTTAGCCTGGAGTCAGTCTTGTCACGTGTCATGTTTGGGTGCTGTTTTTCCTCCTGTCTCTGTGTCTTGTCTTCCTCAGGAGGATCCCTCTGACCTGTCCGGTGTTCCTGCGGAGTACCATGATCTTCGGGCAGTCTTCAGTAAGGCCCGGGCCACCTTGCTACCCCCGCATCGCCCCTACGACTGTGCCATTGATCTTCTCCCGGGCTCTTCTCTGCCTAAGGGTCGTTTATATTCCCTTTCGGGTCCTGAGAGAGAGGCCATGGACAAGTATATACGTGAGTCACTTCAAGCTGGGCTCATCCGCCATTCCTCCTCTCCCGCTGGTGCAGGTTTTTTCTTGGTTCAGAAGAAGGACGGCTCCCTGCGCCCCTGTATTGATTACAGAGGTTTGAATGACATTACTATTAAGAACAGGTACCCCCTACCTTTAATGTCTTCTGCTTTTGAATTGTTAAAGGGAGCTCGGGTCTTCACCAAGTTAGACCTGCGCAATGCCTACCACTTCGTGCACATTCGGGAGGGGGATGAGTGGAAGACGGCGTTTAACACCCCTTCGGAACACTATGAGTACTTGGTTCTTCCGTTTGGTCTTACCAATGCTCCAGCTGTTTTCCAGGGACTCGTCAACAGCGTGTTGGGTGACATGATCAATCAATTTGTCTCCGTGTATTTGGATGAGATCTTGATTTTCTCCCCTTCTCTCCAATTACACACCCAGCATGTCAGACGGGTTCTCCAGCGGTTACTAGAGAATCAGTTGTTTGTCAAGGCGGAGAAGTGCGAATTCCACGCTGAGTCAGTTACGTTCCTTGTAGGGATGGCCCGATACCAATACTGGCATCGGGTATCGGGTCGATACTGTCCTCATATACTCGTACTCGTACTCATAAAAATGATCCGATACCACGCACCTATACCACGTGCGTTTTGTTTAAAGAAACTGGCCGCCGCGAACTGCCGCTTTGTCTAGGAACGCCATATGAACGTAAAATGTCGGCGGTTTGGGCTCATTTCAAGATCAGGGATGATGACAGCAGCAAGGCAGACTGTAAGTTATGTTCAGCTAAGGTGTCGAGAGGAGGAAAAGAAAGTACATCGTTTAACACCAGCAATCTAATTAAACATCTGAAGACGCATCATAGCGCTGAATACACACAGTTTAGTCAAGCTAAACAAGCAACTCAGCAGCCAACATTAACACAGCTTTTACAGAAGTGCGAGAAGAAGTCCAGAGATAATCCACGGGCACTAAAAATAACAGAGGGAATTGCATACTTTATTGCACTTGATGACCAGCCACTGTCGGCTGTTGAAAATATAGGATTTCGATCTTCTTGGCATACTGGAGCCGCGATACGAAATTCTGAGTCGCCATCACATTACAACCGCTATGCTACCGAAAGTGTTTAATGACGTGAAAAAGCACGTCAGTGGCCTGTTGCGTGACGTTTCGGCCGTCAGTTTTACAACAGATATTTGGTCAAGCAGTGTCTGCCCAATGTCTCTGCTCAGTTTAAATGTACAGTGGATTGATGACAACTTTACTCTTCGCCACGCCACCTTACAAGCAAAGCCGTTTCGGGGTTCGCACACCAGCAAAGCCATAGCAGACACGTTCGATGGGATGCTTCAGACCTGGTGCATTCCGAAAACCTCTGTCCACGTTGTGCTACGAGACAACACTAAAAATATGATTAAGGGCATGAATGATGCTGGACTCCCTAGCCTACCTTGTGCCACTCACACTCTCCAGCTGGTGGTCCACGAAGGACTTTTGTCACAGAGAAGTGTTGCTGATGCATTGGCTATCGGACGCAAAATCATTGGCCATTTTAAACATTCTCCTCTAGCCTACTCCTGCCTCGAAGACATTCAGTTAGAGATCGGTCAGCCTGCAAAACGACTACAGCAGGACGTACAGACCCGCTGGAACAGTACATTTTACATGATCCAGTCCCTGCTTGAGCAGAAACGGGCACTAGGAGTTTTTGTGTCCAAACATGAACTCCCTGAAAATCTCACGGCTCACCAGTGGGCACTGCTGGAGAAGGTTGTAACTGTTCTGGGTCCGTTTGAGGAGTTAACACGAAAAGTTAGCTCTTCTGAAGCTATGGCAGCAGATTTGATTCCTGCTGTCACTGTATTGCAGCGATTTCTGTCTAGAGAGACCGACGATGACCATGGCATCAAAACTATGAAAGGGACTTTAGCTGCAGCTGTCAGGAGGCGATTTTCTGATGTGGAAGAACAACCCCTCTACAGCATCGCTACTCTACTCGACCCCAGGTAGGTGTGTGTGGGCGTGTGTTTCTGTGTGTGTGCGTGTGTGTGGGTCTGCATCTATGTGCGTGTGTGTCTGTCTGTGTGTTTGTTTCTGTGTGTGTGTATGTGTGTGTGTGTGTCTGTCTGTCTGTGTGTGTGTGTGTTTGTTTCTATGTGTGTGTGTGTGCGTGTGTGTGTTTGTTTCTATGTGTGTGTGTGTGTGTACGTGTGTCTGTCTGTCTGTCTGTGTGTGTGTGTTTGTGTGTGTGTGTGTGTGTCTGGGTGTGTCTGGGTGTGTATCTGTGTCTGTGTGCGTCCTAGATAGCAAGTTAAAAGTTGCCAATGTCTTGCTGAAAAGTACATTTTAGTATTTCATTTTCATTAATAAATTATTTGATTAGGCTGTATCATTTTAATAAATACCTATTGTCAGATGCCTCATTTTTTTCTTCCTCTGTTAGGTATAAAAATCTTTTTTTCTCTAACACCAACACTGCTGCAAATGCCAAGGAGATGCTGATGCGTGAGCTGTTGAGGTCGTCTAGAGAAGAGGAGAATCATGACCTGGACGAACCTCCTGCCAGAAAACCACGCAGGGATCAGGCAAGCAGCAGCCTGGACAGTATATTTGATGAAATAGCAGATGAGCAAGCACCAGTCTCTCTAAACAGAGCTAAAGTAGGTTCTACTGCACAATTAGAGACATACCTAGGGGAGACCACAATTTCTCGAGAAGACAAACCACTACAATACTGGGCAGTTAACAAAGTGCGGTTCCCTACTCTGGCCAAAATGGCATCCAGATACCTCTCAGCACCATGCAGTAGTGTTGACAGTGAAAGGCTGTTCAGCTCAGTGTCACATATTGTGAATGATGACAGAAACAGAATCACAGCTGATCATGCAGAGATGATTTTGTTCATCAAAAAGAACCTGCCTCTCATTCTCCCAAAAAGTACCTAAGCTAGTTCAGATCACATTGCTGACTGAAATGTTTGTTTAATTGAAACAAGGGAGCTGTCACTGTGCCACATAGTTTAATTGTTGTTTAATTGAAATATGCAGTAGTTTGATTGAGACTTGCAATAGTTTCAATGATGTTTTGTTTAATTGAAATATGTGTTTCATTGAGACTACACAACAGTTACATTGAAATTGAGCTAAATTGAAAGCTGAAGACGTTGTCAAACATTTCATTGATATATTGTTGAGTTGACGGTGTTGACTGTACAATACGTTTTATTTATATTTTGTCAGTTGTGAAGACAGTGCCAGTTTTGAGGCATTTTGTTTACACAGAAATATATATAATTTAGTTTTTATTTGAAATTGCCTACATTTATTATTTTACTCATTATTTATTTTGTTAAAACAAGCAGAGAAAATAAAAACAGTCTTCTAACCTGTGTTCTAAAATAGTCTTCTGTCTTCTTTTCTGGTAGCCTGTAATTACTTTCGCTGTAGAAATACCTGTATCGGTACTCTGTATCGGCAAGTACACAAATGTTAATACTCGTACTCGTATCGGTTTGGAAAAAAATGGTATCGGGCCATCCCTAGTTCCTTGGCCACATTATTTCTACGGAGGGGATCAAGCCAGATCCCGCTAAGATTGAAGCTGTCGCCCAGTGGCCGGTCCCTGACTCCCGGAAGGCTCTGCAGCCATTCCTGGGTTTTGCCAACTTCTACCGGCGATTCATCAGAAATTTTGGTCAGATCACTGCACCGCTCACAGCCTTAAATTCCACTAAGGTGTCCTTCAGATGGAACCGGGAGGCGCAGGTAGCCTTTGATATTTTAAAGTCCCGTTTTGTCTCTGCTCCTGTTCTGTTGGTTCCAGATCCTGAGGCCCAGTTCATTGTTGAGGTTGTTGCTTCGGTCGTCAGGGTTGGCGCAGTTCTATCTCAGCGTTCCCTCCACGATGGGAAGCTCCACCCTTGTGCATTCTTATCTCGTCGTCTCAGCCCTGCAGAACGTAACTACGACATCGGCAATAGAGAACTGTTGGTGGTACGATTGGCCTTGGGTGAGTGCCGTCACTGGTTGGAGGGGTCAGTGCAGCCCTTCTTGGTCTGGACGGATCACAAGAACCTGGAATACATCCGTTCGGCCAAGAGGCTGAGCTCGCGCCAGGCCCGTTGGGCGCTCTTCTTTGCCAGGTTCAACTTCACCCTCTCGTACCGGCCGGGATCTAAGAACACCAAACCCGATGCCCTCTCTCGTCTGTTCGGTGCTCCAGGGGGGGAGGTTGCGGCCGAGGCCATCCTTCCTGAGGGGGTGGTGGTCGGGGCTCTTTCATGGGGTATCGAGCAGCGAATTGAGGAGGCCGGTCGAGGGGTGCAGGTGCCGGGAGGGTGTCCGGCGGGCAGGTTGCCGGTGCTGGCTGCGCTGCACTCTGAGGTCCTTGAGTGGGGTCACTCATCCAGGTTAGTCTGCAATCCAGGTATTCGGAGAACGTTGTCTGCCATCCGACAGCGTTTCTGGTGGCCTACTATGGCCGCAGATGTTAGACAGTTTGTATTGGCCTGCCCCACATGTGCCCAAAGTAAGCCTGTCAATCGCCCTCCTGATGGTCTGCTAAACCCTCTCCCTATCCCTTCCCGCCCTTGGTCACACACTGCCCTTGATTTCTTCTCTGGGCTTCCTCCGTCGAAGGGTAACACTGTAGTTCTCACGGTGGTGGATCGCTTTTCTAAAGTGGTTCATTTTATCCCCCTGCCCAAGCTGCCCTCTGCCCGGGAGACCGCCCGACTGGTGGTGGACCACGTCTTCCGTCTCCATGGGTTTCCGGTGGATGTGGTTTCTGATAGGAGTCCCCAGTTCGTCTCCCGGTTCTGGAGGGAATTTTGTAGACAGACTGGGGCCTCTGCAAGTCTGTCTTCAGGGTTTCATCCCCAGACCAATGGGCAGTGTGAGCGGGCCAACCAGGATCTAGGAAGAATGCTCCGCTGTCTAGCATCCAACAATCCGAGTTCCTGGTGCCAGCAGCTCTCCTGGGCAGAATATGCTCATAACACTCTTCCGGTGGCCGCGTCAGGTATGTCCCCTTTTGAGTGTTCTGTTGGTTATAACCCACCTCTGTTCCCGTCACAGGAACCCGACGCAGTGGTTCCATCCGTCCTGGCTTTCGTCCAGCGCTGCCGTCGCACCTGGGAGAAAGTCAGGAGGATTTTGATCCAAACCTCTGGCTGAACCAAGACCGCAGCTGATCGTCGCCGGTCCTCTCCTCCTGCCTATGTGTGCGGTCAGCGGGTTTGGCTTTCTACCAAGGATCTGCCTCTCCGGGCACCTTCTCGTAAGCTGGCACCCAGATTCATTGGGCCATTCCGCATCACCAAGGTGGTTAGTTCGGTGGCGATCAGGCTCAAGCTCCCTCCAACTTTTGGTTGGGTTCACCCGGTTTTTCATGTTTCCAGGGTCAAGCCGGTGTTCTCTTCCCCCCTTAATCCTGCTTGTAGTCGGCCCACCCCCCCCGCCCCCTTGTCTTGTGGATGGATCTCCTACCTATACGGTTAAGAGATTACTCGATGAGCAGCGCCGCGGCAGGGGGTTTCAGTATCTTGTGGACTGGGAGGGGTATGGTCCAGAGGAGAGGTGCTGGGTGTCGTCCCGGGACATTCTGGACCGCTCGTTGATTGAGGACTTCCGGCGGCATCGAGGTAGGCCCCTTCCTAGAGCGTCAGGTGACGCTCCTGGGAGGGGGAGTACTGTCGGGTCTCGGGGCTAATCACCTGCCTTTTTGGTGTGTGTGTGTGTGTTTGTGTGTGTTTGGATCGCTTGTCAGCTCACCGCGTCTACCTGTTTGAGTTTTCCCCGCCCTCCTTGTTTCTGTGTTGTGAACCTTAATTGCTCGCCACCTGTTCCCTATGTTCTTCAAATTTTTTCCCTTTATCATTCCCTGTGTTTCTCTGTCTATTGTCAGACTGTTGTTACTCGTATCAATAGCTCCGATCTTCTAGCTGCTCTTGGCACTCACCTTGTCGTGTCTTGTCCTCAGGCTCCAGTGTGTTTAGCTGATTTCTCTGCCCCCTGTTCTTACAAAGCGCAGAGCTCTTGGAAGCTTCCAGTCCTTATCACTCCGGTCTCAGCGGACATACGAATTACTGTGGAACGTTACTCATCGGCTTTGATTCATATGCTTCGACTATTCATCCAGTCACTACGAGTAATCCATTGAACGTGACTCATCTGCTCTGCCTCCTCTGTTCTAAATAAAGCCTTGTGTAAACCCGCATTTGAATCCTGCCCATTTCTCCTGACAGCTCTAATTATCTATTGTACCTGAGACAGACATCCTACAATACATCTAACATAATGTTTCTTCTTCTGTGGGTTTATTGGCAGGTCACATACCAGCTTTTTAGGTGCATACCACCACTTACTGTGCTGGAGTATGAAGTGATTTCAGTCTAGGTATATATTATGAATTCTATATTCTATTATTCAGTCCACTATTCTTAATACATTTTAAAATTGTCTTTATTATTTGACCACATCCTTGTTTTGTATTTAATATGTTGCAGACTAAAAATTAATTGCATCTTAAATTCTGTAATTCTCTTTGTAGTTCATTCCTTTCCTGTTCATACATAGGACAGATTAACAACACATGATCTGTTTCCTCTACTTGACATGTTTAATATAATCCAGTACTGTGTTTTCATATTATATGAAGTTTAGAATTAAGTTTTATCTGACCCATCCTTAGTCTTGTTAAAATTACCTGATTTTCTCTACTGAAGTTCAGTATCATTTTGCTTTGATTTACCGTTTTCTAAACTATAAAAATGTCTTCCTGTAAACCTTCCGATTCCCTTGCCATTTCCAATTGCAAGCTTGATACTTTTCCCCTCCATCCTGCTGAGTGAAACTGAAATAGCATGAGTATTCAGATTAAGTTATTCTTTAGCTGTTTTATCAGCTTTTTCGTTTCCTGGTATATCAATGTGCTGGAAGCCAAACAAAATTAACTGTTTACCACCCCCCATACTATCTCATTAGATTTAGTACTTTACTACACTATTCAATGTAGTCAATATGGATTTTCCATGTTATTTTAAAATCAAACCACAAACCAAAATATTTACATTTTGTTACCCTTTCTAATGGTTGTTTATATAAATACAATTAATATTTTTTTGCAATCCTTCTTATTTATTTTTATTTTTTTAAACTGACAACACGTTTTGGATATAGAAAATCTGAATCCCCATTTCACTACACCTTCTATTGCTTCCTGGATTTTATGTACAATATATAAAACATTTTTCCCTCTCTTCCACATTGCTCCATCATCAGCGTATAATGCTGTTGAAATTCCTGGATGAAGTCCTTCACCACATAATTGATATAATAATATAAGACTTACAGCACTTCCCTAAGGAGTTTTGTTTTCTACATTCACCATCTAAGATAATACACTACCCACCTTGACTTGAATCTTTTGACCAAACAAGAAGCTTAAAACCCAATTATAAAATCTTCCTATTCTCTGCAACTTTAATAACACCTCCTTCCCTCCACATCTTTGGAATAGAAATTAGGAAAGCTTGTTTCCATGATAAAAGCACTATTCGGACGGGACTAGTTTTCTAAACTTTGAGTTTCGATTCTTACCACCTGACGTCTGTGATTTTCATGTACCGATTCGGATGGGACTAACATCTCTGTGTTTATCACAGAGGTGGGAGGGTCTGATTTGTGCATCTGGACGTCACAGATATCACGCGCTCTGTATGCGTGCATTGCATTCATTCAGAATGATTGCCTTAGTATTATTACACAATAAATACTAAATGGCTAGTATAACAAAACCATGTTAATGTGTGGTTCCTTTAGTTTAACTTGTTTTCCTTTTTTTATTAGATGTAATTAAAACATTATGTAACTAAGTACATAAATGAACGTGAGTAATCCCTGATGCTGATATTACAATAGCCGGTATTAACAGTTTACGCGATCTTGCTCTTGATTTTATTATTTGTATTATTTTTTTTATTATTATTTATTTGTCGCTAAGCAAATCTATCAAACATCCGCGCGGTAAGAGCATCTACGGTAATTCACGTTGGCCAAAACACACAAGGAAACGCGTTGTGAAATAAAATATCACCGGCAATCACAGACATTCGCATTCGGACGGGATTAGTTTTCTCAGAGGATCACTGAGTTTGCTGAAAAACGGTAGGTAATTTGCTCTGGAATTATCACAGAGGTTGTGTGTGAAAAACACAGACGTGGCAGATTCGGACGGGATTAAAATCACCAAGTACGTCTGTGAAACGCAGATTTCACTAACGACCCCTGTAAAACTAGTCCCGTCCCAATAGGGCTAAAGACAGTTAACCTTCTATCCATATTTTATTAAAAAGATCCAATATTGCTTTAAATATTACTTCATCCATTTGTTTACTAGTATTATAGCAAACTCTATCTTTCCCTGGGGCAGTATTTCTAACTGTCATTAATACTATTTTAGTTCCCACATTTTAAAAGTGTTTAATCTTTCAGAACATAAGTCTATATCATCTTCAGTAATATAATTCTCCATTCCATCAATGAATAACTTGTTAGATTTTTCCCACTCAGTTTTATCAAATTTCCACCTGGATTGCTTTGTGTTATTTTGGTAATAAATTTCCATTCCAAAAGCACATATTATTGGAAAATGATCACTACCTAATGTTGAATGATCTAGGACTTTCCATCTACATTCCAATGCTATAGTTCCCAGAACTATTGTAAGATCTGGACAAGAAGTTGAAGAATCCCTTATATTGAATCGAGTTACCTTCCCATTATTTAAAAACACTAAAGTTTGTTCCTCCATAAACTCTTCTACAACTCTTCCATTCCAATCTGTGCATAAACTTCCCCATTATTTAAACACACTAAAGTTTGTTCCTCCATAAACCCTTCTACAACTCTTCCATTCCAATCTGTGCATAAACTTCCCCACAGTGAATTGCGTGCATTAAAATCCCACACCATATTAAAATATCCCTGGCCTTAGTTCTTATTATATTCAATTAATCTAATTTTAACTGATTGCAGGGATTATAAATTGATCACCTTCATCCAACCTTCCTGTGACCATACCTCTACCACATCACATTTACCCTGGGTATCTACACCGTAAAAAAAATGGTAATCTACTGGCAGCTGAGGTTTCCAGCATCATACTGTAAAAATACCATGCACTACTGTTTTAGAAAATAACAGAATGATACCGTTTTGTTAAATACAGCATTTAGCTGTTAAATTACATGCTAAACAATACCACTGTATTTTACATTAAAATACTATTATGCACTACATTTTATGTTTGTCTGTGTGGATTACAAAAAAGAAAAAAAAAAGAAAAATGTGCATTGTTTTTATTTATCTTTATTATTTTAATACAACACCATAAATTCTGCACAGTGCTTGTTAATACATTATGCATTAAAACAGGCAAAAATTACAAAATGCAAAAATGGCTTAGAAAAAAACACACACAAAAAAAAACAATACACAATAGAAATCATTCTCCAGAACATAAAATACAGAATCTAGCCTAAAATCAGCCCAAAATGGCCTCTAGTATACAAATAAACAATAATACAGAAGGAAAAACAAAAAACAAACATCAGCCCACTACATATTTCTGAAAAACAACTGCATGAGTGGGGAGTTCCAACTACACCTTAAATAAAGTGCCATTCAAAGTTCATAAGTATTTTTAAAAGATTTGATACTTTGGAACTGACGGTCATGGTCTTCTGCACAGTTTTCCCAGTTTTTTTAGATGTCACTTTTCCCCTTGCAGCCTTGGTCTCCTTTTCTGGATTTTCCCAACAAAGCATCTGAAAAGTAAGAGTAAAATATTTTCAGTGAACAGTGCTTTAAAACGGTATGGTTTACAAAAAATAAATACATATTAAATCCTTTGTATTATTTCTTTAGAAAAATTACTGATTTTGTGTTCTGTAACAGAAATAAGTGAAACATCACAGGCTGTTTGAAGTACCTTCATGTATTTTTTTTCTCCACCAAGATTATGTAATATGATGAAATGTAAGGTCTGGTTGTCATGCAGGTGCATCGAAAATTTTGACCTCCAAAATGACAATAGAATTTTAAAGGTAGTCAAAAAATGGTTTAATCTATGGCTTCTGAAGCAATCCCACTTTTGGATGATAAGAGTCTAAAATGGGAAGATCTTTTTCATGTTCATGTGTGTCAATTACTAGAAAGTGTACTCACGACTGAGGTCATGACACTGACGGACTGCAGTGGTATAATGAACAGTGAAAGTGTTACCTTTTGGTCTGTTCTCACCTAAAACTAAACCAAATTAAACCACTGTACTTGAATGAATTATATTTATGATGTTTGCATGCCCTTTGTAGCTTGAAGTTATATATACACACAGGTGCATCTCACTAAATTAGAATGTTGTGGAAAAGTTCATTTCAGTAACTCAGCTCAAATTGTGAAACTCATGAATTAAATAATTTTAATGCACACCACCTGAAGTAGTTTAAAAAGTGAAAAGTGAAGTGAAGTGACATTCAGCCAAGTATGGTGAATTTGTGCTCTGCATTTAAGTGAGTGAAGTGACATTCAGCCAAGTATGGTGACCCATACTCAGAATTTGTGCTCTGCATTTAACCCATCCGAAATGCACACACACAGAGCAGTGAACACACACACACACTGTGAGCACACACCCGGAGCAGTGGGCAGCCATTTATGCTGCGGCGCCCGGGGAGCAGTTGGGGGTTCGATGCCTTGCTCAAGGGCACCTAAGTCGTGGTATTGAAGGTGGAGAGAGAACTGTTCATGCACTACCCCCACCCCCGATTCCGTCCGGCCCGAGACTAGAACTCACAACCCTTCGATTGGGAGTCCAACCCTCTAACCATTAGGCCACGACTTCCCCTTAAAGCTGCGGTAGGGAACTTTTGACGCTCTAGCGGTTAATAAACAGAACTGCTTGCGTCTTGCGGAAGAACATCGTAGCCGGAACTACTTCTCTCTGTTTATGTCTATGAAGAATCACAAAGGTACTGGGTTACTCCGCCGCGGTACCCCCGAAGCAATCAAAAATAGTCTGAATATAAACACTTATTATAGGTGCACCCTAGTGATTCAGGACAAGCCAAAAACACGGTTTGGAAAATGGATTCATGGTGTACTCGCTTATTATATAAATTTTTCTACATTTTGAACACAAAGTTACGGACCGCAGCTCTGATTGGTTATTTTTTACCGGGAGCGATGGAGTTTCTGCAAATGGCAATAGGACCACTGGGAGGAGCCAGAGGAGCTTGATTTTTTCACAGATTATCTCTCATATTCTACTATCAGGACATAATGACAGGTTTAACAAATATGTAAAAAATATATATTTACAAAAGTTACCTACTGCAGCTTTAAGGGGTCTTTCAAACTGGCAGTTTAGTGTGGAACAGGGCACGGTTCGCATGAAAAATTGCTAATGTGAACGCTGTCATCGGACCCTGGTGCGCACTGGGGTACCGAACCCGAGACTACCTGGAGAAGGTGGTCTGAGTTCGGTTGCTCCGGAGATGTGGTCGCAGTTCACGCAAATGTGCAAGCAACAAGGACTCGGGTGCGCACTTGTCCAGGAAGTAAAGTATCCCGTGCATGCGTAACACTGTCGATATCATTGTTTCCTCAACACACAAGAGAGCCGAGCTTGATTCCACACACTCCTAAAAGTCAAAATTAAACAATTAAAATTTTATAATTAAAATGTATTATTATGCCCTGCATAATAGCACCAAAAAAAAAAAAAAAAAAAAATTACAACTATGCTCAGTCGCGTTGTGTTCTCCAGGCATTTCCGTGTGAGTTTGCAATGATGTAAGGTGACTGCAAACGCACCATTGTTTGATACAACTTTTGAGTGTGAAAGCAGACCAACGGGGGCGCTGGGAACAATCGCGCTCGGGCTCGGACCACAGCAAACGAGCCCAGTGTAAAAGCCCTCTAAGTCTTTGGTTCTTTTAATTGTGATGATTTTGGATCACATTAAACAAGAACCCACCAATTCACTATCTCAACAAATTAGAATATGGCGACATGCCAATCAGCTAATCAACTCAAAAAACCTGCAAAGGTTTCCTGAGCCTTCAAAATGATCTCTCAGTTTGGTTCACTAGACTACACAATCATGGGGAAGACTGCTGATCTGACAGTTGTCCAGAAGACAACCATCGACCCCCTTCACTAGGAGGCTAAGCCATAAACATTCATTGCCAAAGAAGCTGGCTGTTCACAGAGTGCTGTATCCAAGCATGTTAACAGAAAGCTGAGTGGAAGGAAAAAGTGTGGAAGAAAAATATGCACCACCAACCAAAAGAACCTCAGCGTTATGAGGATTGTCAAGAGAAAATCGATTCAAGGAATGAATCTGAGGCTGGAGTCAAGGCATCAAGAGCCACCACACACAGACGTGTCAGGGAATTTGGCTAGTTGTCATATTCCTCTTTTTAAGCCACTCCAGAACCACAGACACAGACATCGTCAGAGTTGTCTTACCTGGGCTAAGGAGAAGAAGAAATGGACTGTTGCCTAGTGGTTCTAAGTCCTCTTTTCAGATGGGAGAAAGTTTTGTATTTAATTTGGAAACCAAGGTCCTAGAGTCTGAAGGAAGGGTGGAGAAGTTAATACCTCACGTTGCTTGAAGTCCAGAGTTAAGTTTCCACAGTCTGTGATGATTTGGGGTGCAATGTCATCTGCTGGTGTTGGTCCATTGTGTTTTTTGAAAATCAAAGTAACTGCACCCATTTACAAAGACATTTTCTACCGACCAGCTTTTTGAAAATGCTGATTTCATTTTCCAGAAGGATTTGGCTCCTACCCTGCTTTGTTAAATGACCATGGTGTTGGTGTGCTTGACTGGGCACATTTTTTTAATTCAGGTATGCTAAAATTAGTAAAAATTGCAAAATATACAGCACAGCAGGTTAAAGGATTACTCCACCCTCCATCATCTTCCGCTTATCCGGGGCCGGGTCGCGGGGGCAACAGTCGCAGAGATGCCCAGAGTTTCCTCTCCCTAGCCACTTCTTCCAGCTCTTCCGGGGGGACCCCGAGGCGTTCCCAAGCCAGCCGGGAGACAAAGTCCCTCCAGCGTGTCCTAGGTCTTCCCCAGGGCCTCCTCCCGGTGAGACGTGCCTGGAACATCTCCCTGGGAAAGCCTCCAGGAGGCATCCGAAATAGATGCCCGAGCCATCTCAGCTGGCTCCTCTCGATGTGGAGGAGCAACGGCTATACTCTGAGCTCCTCCCGAGTGACTGAGCTTCTCACCCTATCTCTGAGGGAGTGCCCAGCCACCCAACGGAGAAAGCTCATTTAGGCCGCCTTTATCCTGGATCTTGTCCTTTCAGTCATGACCCACAGCTCATGACTATAGGTGAGAGTAGGAACGTAGATTGACCGGTAAATCGAGAGCTTTGCCTTACAGCTCAGCTCCTTCTTCACCACGACAGACCGGTACAGCGACTGCATCCGCTGTCAGTGGTTCAATCTTTTCTGTACCTTGACAGAGTTATTAACTTGGCAGTCAATGAGATGATTAAAAGCCTCCTGGTTTTCATCTAAAACATCTTAAATTGTGTTCTGAGGACAAACAAAGTTTTACAGGTTTGGAACAACATGGGAGTAAGTGGTTAATGAAATAAAAATAATAATAATTGGGTGGAGTAACACTTTAAATGAGAACCCTATTTTAGGGTGAACTATTCCTGTAATCACATACTAATATAAACAAACAAAAAAAAAACATAAGTGCAAACTTGTTACCTTTGAAGGATTTCCAGTGAGCATGCTGTTTCCTCTTGGTACCGCAAATTAAAGATGTAATACAAAGAAAACAATGCAGCAAGTCCAGAGAGAAAATCTGGCAAGATTATTCTCCCTTCCATGCTGATCAGCCATCGTTTTATCCACTGCCCATTAAAGAAATGGATTGATTAAAGAGCCAGTAAGATGAAAATTCTAAGCTTCCTATCACTGTTTATAAGTCCAGTACATTAGGTTTAAATCCATCCAAGGTTAAAAAACATTGTAATTTTGTCAAAATATCATTTTATCAGAGATCCCCAAACGGTTCACGCGAAGCTGTTCAAAAGATTCAGTTTCCTTAAACCCCACCTTTCGGTAGCATACTGTGTTCTGATTGGTCAACTAACATAGTCAGTTTTGATTGGTCGTTCCGCACACACCTCCACGGTAAACTATGCGTTAGCATCTGTTTGGGGTGAATTATGTCTTATTCCTCTCACCGTGAAGCAAACAGTAAAATAAAAAACCTGAACACTCTCGCTGCTTTTTCTTCTGTGTGGGTGTATTCAAGCCGCACGCTTCAGTTTGAATCTGAATAGCGCGTTCAGCGCGGGGGCGTGGTCACGAAGGGAGACATGAAAAACAGACATTGCGTTGTTTTCATATGGATTACTTTATCACAGAATATCTGTTTTCGGCAGCACTTGTTTAGTTTTAAAGTAGACATGTCAAGCTTTATATAGATATCTCTCTCATGTCACTTCGTTGAGTATTCACGGAGTTACACTTCATTTTAATGACGTGTTTGTACATGACGATCAGGCTGCAGACAGCACACATACTGATAAGACGCTCGGGAGAAAACAGACACATAACTTCATAATCATACTTCGCGTTGTGATTCGGAGATGCTCGTTGTTCTAAATAAAGTTGGTAATGAAACATCTTTTATGGCCAAAGGCTTTGAAAATCCCGCTGTACTCACCGAGATTAGAAAAGCAGTCATCAGTGAAATGTTGTGAA